>NC_039360.1:122820335-123012967 GCF_003573695.1 Papaver somniferum
ACAGTTTGGTGTTCAAACCTGGACGAGGTCCCATGGTTTTCCTCGTTAACAAAAGTATTTTGTGTGTGTCTTCTTTTTACTTTTACGCATCTTCTGATTTCTAAAAGTACTACAGAGGTTCATACCCTATCAAAGAACGAAAAAGTTGGTGGTGTACTTGGTACTCTCTCCTTTTTTTCCTCTATTGACCTAGGTTTCCTTTGTGAAACATTATTAGGTCTACGACTAAAAAGACTTCGCTTGGGAATTCGTGAAACCAGGTCCGACTATCTTTTATTTTGATAGTTCGTGTATCCTTATCTTGTTGTCCTGTTATTGAGGTTTTCATAATCTCTTTCAGGCAATATATATAGTAATTGCAAAGTTCTCTTCGTCTCAGACTTTGTGATTCCTCAAGATTACTATTGGGACTATCCTGCAAGAGATCCCCAATAGATATCGGTCCTGCTATATAGATCCCCCAATTGGGATCGGTCCTACTATAGATCCCCAATAGGAATCAGACCACCAATCCCGTTGATTCCTTTCAACTACGAAAAAAGTTTCGCAAGTCTACTTCTTTAATATCATTTAAATGAACATAATTTTCTAGCTATGTAATCAATCTTAAGTTCATTACAGAATCTAGTATCAAGTCAGAAAGATAGTGTCTATTCGTAATTACGAAGTTCATAATATAAATTTTATATTTCGTAAATAAATATACCAAAGTTGTGATACAACTTGTATATTCTTCCTCGACACTTTGATCATAATAAAATGATCAAGTATCTAATACTAGAGTCTCATATATATAACTTTACATGTTATGGTTTCAACCAAAATGACTTGAAAATAACGTTGATAGAAATGGAAACAAGTCAAGTCTTGTATTATTAACCTCGAACATAAGGACGATATGTTCGTTGATATCGATACCTCTTCAGATTCTCCAGGTTCTTCAGAGTGATAGTTATATGTCTCAACATTTCTAGACTTCCTAATCTAACCTAACGAGACCTTGAGTTTTGGAACTATAATATGACAACCACACCTGACATACCAACGCTTGACGTGTTCAATTATTGTTTCGAATATGAATTTGTACACATTCACTAATGAAGTGACATTTCAATCTCATCTTTTAGTTTGACTTTAAGAGTTTTATAATGAAGGACGAAATTGTTAGCATGTATAGTAGTGAGTTATCCATTTTTTTTTAATAATAAAGAGAAAATACCCTCTAGCGTTATATTTCCAAGTTTCTTACCCTAATTGGATGGGGGCATAAACCAAGATATATACTCGTTAAAATAATTAAAATTAAAGAAATTAGCTGAAATTCTGAGATTTTTTCCGTTCCAGCTGTTTTGAATGTTAAACATATTACTATAAGCTGTCCTATTGGCATCCCATATCATCTCAAATTTACCTGTCAAAATAAGAGATGATAGTTTAACAAATTAGTTTTATACCGCAATCATATCATGGTGGGCACATCCGTTAACTACTTAACATATCAAATAATCATGTCAAATTAACTTGTCAAGCAATCATCTCTCATCTTTGCACACCACGATCTATTCATCTACAAAAAAAAATGAGCACTTTAAATTTTTCCATAGTGCATTTTCATGATCTTTTGGTTCGCATGCTGAGTTGCACTTACACGAACACGATGATGCGGAAACGACACGACATGGACACGACCTAACTCTAAAAGATCTAGGACGCAAACACTATATGTATATTATAAATCTA
Source organism: Papaver somniferum (assembly GCF_003573695.1). Taxonomy (NCBI): domain Eukaryota; kingdom Viridiplantae; phylum Streptophyta; class Magnoliopsida; order Ranunculales; family Papaveraceae; genus Papaver; species Papaver somniferum. The sequence continues at coordinate 122,822,076 of NC_039360.1, forward strand.
AATGGGTATGAATTTTTTTCACGTACTTCATAAATCTAATGTTATAAATGGTTACTAAACTTTTTATTATACCAAATAATACATCGTATTCCTAAATAAGAGTTTGATAAACTTTGATAATTAGTTAATGTAATGATGTATATGTATAATAAATACCGTCCAGCGCAAGAAGTATGCGTCCAAACTCGTGTCTAGGCTCATTTCCGATAACGGCAAGGTAGAGAAATTGAAGTTTCTTATTATCAAAAAGCTTGATTACAAAAAGGTTTTCCCTGTGATTAAATAGGAGATACACAAAACTAATTTTGGTTAAAAGATCTTCTCAAAATAATATATTTCCTAACTAATAGGATACCTAACTATATAAACAAGATATTATATATACAAATATATATATATATACACACACACACGTATCTCTTAATACTCCCCCTCAAGTTGGAGCACGGAGATCACGAATGCCCAACTTGCGAATAAGCAGCTCAAACTGAGGACGTCCAAGTGCTTTGGTGAAAATATATGCAAGCTGAGAAGTTGTGCGAACATGTGAGCAGTTGTGCGAATATGAAAAGTGATAATAGTACCCGACTGAATTTGGTCGCGTACATAATGACAATCAATCTCAATATGTTTGGTGCGCTCGTGAAAAACAGGATTAACAACAATATGAAATGCAGATTGACTGTCACAGTAAAGGCGCATAGGATGAGAGTGGAACACACCGAGATATTTTAATAATGCCTTTAGCCATATGATCTCACCACAAGTATGAGCCATGGAACGATACTCAGCCTCAAAAGAAAAACAAGATACCATGTGTTGCTTCTTTGTCTTCCAAGATATAGATGAGCCTCCCAAAAATAATAAAGTAACCAGTAAGCGAACGACGACTAAGAAGGCAGGAGGCCCAATTAGAGTCACAATAAGCATTGAGTTGAAGAGCATTATCCTCGCGTAAACTAATCCCTTGACCAGGATGTCCTTTTGAATAACGAAGTACTAGGAGAGCATCTTCCCAGTGAGCAACCTGAGGAGACTGCATGAATTGTGCCAATACATGCACTAAGTAACATAATTCAGGATGCATAATAGTCAAGTAAATCAACCGTCCAATAAGCCGACGATACTGAGATGAATCAGAATATAAAGGTTCATCATCTAAAGCTAAGCAATAATGTTGATCAGTAGGTGAAGAAGCTGGTTTGGCTCCAAGAAGATCAGTTTCAGAAAATGTATCCAATGTATATTTCGTCAAGATAAAAACAAACCATCATCCCCTAGGGACATTTCAATACCAAGAAAATACTTGAGATTACCATGAAAACATCGGCTTAAATATGCTTTAAAAGCAGCAATAGCAGCAGAATTATTTCCAGCAATAATCAAATCATCAACATAAACAAGTACATGGAGTTCTCACCTCGCCGAAGAGTAAATATACATGGGACTGTATAAACCTGAAAGACTTAAATATGCCTGCAAGCTTAGAAAACCAATTCTGTGAAGCTTGACAAAGACCATACAAAGATTTATGACGACGACACACTTTTCCCGGAGAAGTAGTCGAATAACCTGGAGGAAGTTGCATATATATTTTCTCATCAAGATCCCCATGTAGAAAGGCATTGTGAACATCCATTTGATGTAACTCCCAATCACTAGCAATTGTGACTGCTAAGAATATTCTAACAGAAACCCTTTTAGCAACGAGAGCAAATATTTCATGATGATCCACCCCTTCAACTTGCCTATTACCATAAAAAACCAATAAAGCCTTATACGATCGACACTGTCATCAGAGTTATATTTAATTTGTAAACCCATTTACAACCAATAACCTTTAACCTTTTTCCATGGTGAAACATCAGTAATGAATAACGTGTCATTCTTACCAAGAGCACCAATTTCTTTAGCATAGTTGGTAGGTTCTTTAAGAGTGGCAATGACCGCTAAAAATCGAGTATGATTAGCAGAAAAAATAACACAAGAGGCATAATTAGTTACGGGATAAGGCGTACCTGAAGACGGTGACGGGTGAGAAGTGGATGAACCGGGGTATATAACTTTAATGGTGTTGCATACATAATCACGTAACCGAGTATTAGGAACCCTTGAACGAGAACTACGTCGAACATCTGAATCATCATTCACAACTGAATTATCATGTCTATGTACCTCATCCGTAGCAAGAGGTAATACTTCTGACAACACGTTGTCAGGTAATAATGCATTAATGTCAGGCTACTGTGAATCACCAGACACGATCTGCGGAACGTCATCAGAATAAGCAACTGACGCGTCTGTGACTGTGACATTGTCTGACGAAGATGAATGTCCACTTCTCCTGACATCCAAAATCTCAATACAGACACCATTGTTTGTGTTAGACAACAAAATATTTATGTCTTACCGTCCTGTAGTAATATCCACCATTTCGTCCAAGCCAAACTGACAATATGCATTAATATGATCTAAGATAACAGTTGCACAAGGAAATTTGTCTTCAAAGAATGCCACGTCACGAGATACAAAGAATTGTTTCGTTTCCAAATTAAATAACTGATAGACGCATTTTTGTGTCTAATTTGATCTCAATACTATATATTGTTGGCACTCGATTTTGTACTAATTTCGTTATTTTATGTCTTTATAGGAATTTTTAGAGAAATAATCCCTTGCGGCGAAATGGGCTCGAAAAGTAGCGTTTTACACCCCGGAGAAAATTACTAAGGGAGTCCCAGAAATGTCCCGGAGGAACCCAGAAAAATTACTATTTCCACCCAAAAATTACTATTTCCACCCCAATTGCTATTCGCACCCAAGCTCTGGTTAAGGGGCATCCGTCTTCTCTTTAAATTCAAAAGCAGCTTTTTGGCGGGAAAAATATATTCAAAACTGGCAGATTTGTGATCGAGAAAATGAAGGTGTTCTAGTGCGATTTAATCGCTGAAATTTGGTGGGAAGTTGTGATATGACATAAGTAAGCTAGTGTGAGTGTTCTTTTATCCCAGAATTGGCTACAATTTTCTAGACAATTCACGAGCTCAAACACAGACACACACACACAGGGATAAGATAATCACGCATTATAGAGAGTTCTGGAAGTGTTCTGCTCATGTTTGATGGCTCGAGCAACACTTTGGGTCGTGATAAATCATTTTGGCGCTGCCGACGCGGATTTGTGTATAAGTAGAATTTTTAGGTTTTTATTATTTATTTTTACTATTATTTGTTCCTTTTTACGTTTCTTTTTGTGTCTTTGATTTACAGGTTCGAAGTGGAATACTAAGGACTTGGGAACAAAAAGCTTAAAGCTAAAAGCTAAAAGAGAAGAAAAAAAGAGACATAATTTTTTTTTAGGATTTGTAAATAGGCTTTATCTTTCATAATTTTTGTAATTTTTGGACTTTTTATTTGGACTTTATTCTGGACAATTGGACTTTATTCTTTTTTTAACCCTACGGAAGGGTATTATTAAAAAAAAAAAAATTATATAAACTGTGTGCAGGGAAGGACGACGATTACTATATCGTCTCGGCGCCTCGAGTTCGTACACGGCATAGGAGTCGTGGCCCGAGTCGACGACAACGGTTCATCCCCCGTCTGGTACGGGAGGTAAGTCCAATCGAAACACTCGCGAATCCCCTGCAAGCGAGTTACTGTATGCCTTAAGGTGATAATTGTTTGAGGACGAACCAGACTGTCTTTATTTTCCTAGTAAAGGGCAAGGCCTGGCCTAAACAAGATAAGGGTTCGGATCTCATCACCGTTCCCTTCTTGCCCGTTTTAGGAAAACAAAACCTAACGCAAACCCAAGCTTTAAAATCTGATTAGAAAGAGACCTATAAGGTATCGAGCTTGTTAGGAAAATTTTTCGAAGGATATTGGTTACCTTTTAAGCAACTTCAAAGTTCATGGTGACTTCTGGGAGTTGAAACAAGCCTCCTTGTAACGCCGGTGAGGCCTTGGGTATCAAAGCTCCATTGAGCTTCCCTCGCCTCAGTTTCATCTCACATTATCTCGGATTGATCCAGAGGGGTTGCTCAAACTGTAACGAATTCCCCTTCGAGAGATAGAAGCTGGTCTAGAAACAATCTAAGTGGAGCCATCGTGCTTTTTGTTTGCTAGAAATCTTTAGGTTTGCTTTGGTGGAGTCGAGTCGGCCTTGTTTGTGATTGTATAGAATCCCTCTGTAGTTTATATTTCTTCGGTGATGAATTGATAGACACATTTTTGTGTCTAATTTGTCCTCAATGTCCGTATTGTTGGAACTCTATTTTTGTACTAATATTGTGTTTTTATGTATTTTTAGGAAATAAACATTTTTGGAAAATTTGGCTCGAAAAGTTGATTTTGGCAACCGGAGGACAAGTGTTATTCGGACTCTCGCTTTTGGATAAGGGGTAACCTAATTACTAAGGGGCACCCCAGGACACCCTCTTCTTCATTTGAATTTCGATTTTGGCGGGAAAATTGGTTCATCAACTGGCAGAATTTCAATCGACAAAATGAAGGTGTTGTGGTGCGATTCAATGGCTCAAACTTGGTAGGAAAATGTGATATAGCCTAAGGAAGACATTTTGGGCAGTGGGTTTGATCGTAATTGGCTGGAAAACGCGTGATGATTCACCAAACCAAAACAGAGCAACACGCACTGTAAGCAAGCAAAACTGGTGTTATAGCGTGCATGGAGGAGTTCTACTAGCATTGGACGAGTGCTGAGGCGTGGAGAAGGCAATTGGGAGTGTGTAGGAAGCAATAGTACGTAAGAATCTTCTATTTTTGGCAATTATTCCCTATTTTTGGACAGCGGAAATAATGAAGATTATCTCGAGTTATGGCGAGATTAAACGCGCCTGTTGGGTATAAAAGGACCCCTTGGGTTTAGTATAGAGGTGGTCGAGAGTTTGGGATCGAGAGGAGGAGTGTAGAATCCATAGGAATTGAGAGAAAAATTGACAGAGAAACTGCTGCTGCTGCTGCTCTGAAGAACAAGGAATCGACCACGGTTTCTTCATCCAAATCGCAACAGTTTCTTCATCTTCGCAATAGTTTCTTCAACCGATTTGCAGCAGCATATTCAGCCACAGAACTTTATATTCCGTCACCATTTGTTTCTCTGTAACAGTCCAACATCGTCTTCGCAACAGGAACTGCTGTTGCGATTTCTCTGTTGCGATTTATCTTATGCATTGTTTACTCATTTGTAATCAACTTTGGAGCAATAATAATATATTTTGAGATGAATTACACCATGATGAGCTAATCTTAATCTCTGGGGCAACGGAGGAAGCAATTCCACCAATAATAAAAATTTAGAAATTTCTAATTTTATTATTTATGCAATTAAATTTATTTAATTATTTGCCTTGAGTATATAGAATTTTTCCAAAGATTTTATTAAATAATTGTTATTTTGATTGATGGATTATGCTGGACTTAGAAGTTTTTGATACTCCATGCTTTTAACTTACAATTATTATTTTACAAAATCAATTTTTGCAATAATTAAAACTATTTAAAAAAGGAAAAATATGCATAATGAATATTAGAAATCTCATTTTTATTTGGTAGAAAAGTGGAATCCTTAGCCCCAGTTTCCTCCAAAAAGACTTCAATCACTTGCTATTTTAATTTTATTTATAAAATTTATATAAATCTAAAAGAAAAAAAAAGTTACCTTCACAAGTTCGAAAAGAACCTAGTTTTTACCACTATCTACAACAACATTTGAAAATACATCAAATTTTTGGCGCCGCCGACGCGTACCTGTGCTTAGGTAGAATTTTTTTTTTTAGGTTTATTATTTTTTTTCCTTTTTACGTTTCTTTTTGTCTTTGAAGGTTCGAAGTGGAGTATTAAGGACCTTGGAAGGAAAAGCTTAAAGCGAAAGGAGCGAAAGAGGAATTTTTTTTATATATATAGAAAAGAGAGAGAAAAAAAAAGAGAGATTTTTTATATTTTTTTTTAGGTTATTTTTTCTTTTTCTTTTGCACTTTACTTTATTTGGACTTTGGACTGGACTCTTGGACTTTATTATTATTTTTTTTAAACCCTACGGAAGGGTACCCTTAAATACAAACTCTGTGCAGGGAAGGACGGTGATTACAATATCACCTCGGCCCCTCGGGTTCGCACACGGAATAGGAGTCGTGGCCCGAGTCGACGACAACGGTTCATCCCCCGTCTGGTACGGGAGGTAAGTCCAATCGAAACACTCGCGAATCTCCTGTAAGCGAGTTACTGTATTCCTTAAGGTGATCATTGATTGAGGACGAATTTGGACTGTCTTTATTTTCCTAGTAAAGGGCAAGGCCTGGCCTAAACAAGATAAGGGTTCGGATTTCATCACCGCTCCCTTCTTTCCCGCTTTAGGAGAACAAAACCTAACGCGAACCCAAGCTTTAAAATCTGATTAGAAAGAGACCTATAGGGTATCGAGCTTGTTAGGAAAAATTTTCGAAGGATATTGGTTATTCTTTTAGCATACTTCGAAGTTCATGACGGTTTCTGTGAGTTGAATGCGTGACTGCGCCGCCTTGTACTGCGGTGAGGCCTTGGGTATCAAAGCTCCACTAAGCTTCCCTCGCCTCGATTCAACTTACTTTGACTCGGATTGATTCCAGAGGGGTTTGCTTAAATTGTAACGAATTCCCCTTCGAGAGATAGAAGCTGGTCTAGAAACAATCTAAGTGAGCCATCATGCTTGTTGTTTGCTAGAAATCTCTAGGTTTGCTGTGGTAAAGTCGAGTCAGCCTGCTGTGTGATTGCTAGAACCTTCCTGTTAGGATTTTTATTTCTTTTTGATTTTTTTTAGTGTATGCCCGATTTTGTTAATAGGGCTTGGAAAAGAAATACTCTAGGTCTATTGATTAGCGACAAACCTAGTAGTTCTTCTGATTTAAGCAGGGAGCTCGAAGATTGTTCTTTTGAGAGCCCTGTTTTTGGAAACTTCAGTTTTGAGAATCTGTCTCTTCGTGAAAATCTCATAACCCCTAGTACTTCTGTTGTGCCAGCGATGGCAACTTTGAAAGATTACATGTTCCCAACTAGGACTAACCGAGCTTCATGCATTAAATTGCCAGCCACTACGGCTAATTTCGAGATAAAACCTAGTATTCTCCAGATGATCCTTATATTCTTAGGAAAAGATGATGAGAACCCTTATTTCCATATTAGGGACTTTGAGGAAATTTGTGGGACAATTAGAATAAAAGACCTTACTGATGAAGTATTGAAACTTAAGATGTTTCCCTTTTCCTTGAGAGATAAAGCCAAGACCTGGCTGAACAACCTACCATCTGAATCCATTGAAACATGGCAGGAACTTATTGCTGTTTTCTATATGAAATTCTACCCCAAGCATAAAACTGCAGCTGTTAGGCAGACAATTAGTGCTAGTGTGCAACAAGAGGGAGAGTCTCTTTATAGATTTTTAGAGAGATTCAATGATCTCCTATCTCAGTGTCCTCACCATGGATTTGATAAGATGAAACTCGTACAAATTATTTATGATGGTTTAGACTATTCGACCAAATCCATGGTTGAGTCTATGTGCGCCGGTGAGTTCACCAGTAAAAGTGATGATGATGCTTTTACCTTCTTAGAAGTTATCGCTGAAAAATCCCAACAGTGGGAATCTTGTGTTGAACCCCCTAAAAGACTCTTGGTCAATAGAAGTAGCACCAATGTGGTAGATACGAGTTTTGTGTCTGATGCTAAGTTTGCTGCTTTGTCTAGAAGGTTAGAAGCTTTGGAAATGGGTCAGTCTAAAAATAGGTCCCTTGTTGAACCTAATAGAGCCTCTCAAGTCTCTAGTTGTGGAATAGAGCCCGATAATTCATTTTGGGAAGGTCAGGTTAGTGAAGAGCAAGCTCATGCTGTCTATAACAATGCTAGGTTTGAGAACCGTCAGAAGATTGACCCATACTCAGAGACCTACAATCCTGGTTGGAGAAACCATCCTAATTTTTCTTGGTCTAAGGGTCAGAATCAAGGACAGCCTAGTAATTCTCAGCCTCCCCCAGGATTTGGTTTTAAGAACTCTTCGGGTCAAACTCAGTTTCAGAACACTTTCGAGAAAAACATCTCTGCCTTAGAGGAAAATCTCATAATGCTATCAAAGAACCACATGAGCTTTCAACAAGAAACTAGGCAAGAATTTGAAGAATACTTCCCAAAGTCTTGCCGAATTAAAACTTCAAGTAGGACAAATAGCTAAGTTTATAAGTGAGAGAGAAGATGGAAAGTTCCCTAGTCATACTGAACCTAATCCAAAAGGGGAGAAATCATACCATCATGTGAATGCTGTCACAACCCTTAGGAGTGGAAAGAAAGTAGACAACAAGGTTGCCATGCCTGATGGTGAACATGCTGTAGTTCACCCGTCTGAACCAGAGAATGAAGAGACTGATAGAGTCTCTAAAGAGACCAATGAGGGTCAGATTGAGTCTGATTTTGTTCCCAAAGCCCCATTCCCACAACTGCTAGTTCCGACTAAGAGGGAGTCCAACTTTAATGATATATTGGAGGTTTTTAAGCAGGTTAATATCAACCTTCCATTATTAGATGCAATTAGGCAGATTCCCTCTTATGCCAAGTTCCTTAAGGACTTGTGTACGCGAAAGCGTAAGCTCAGTGTCCAGAAGAAAGCCTTCATAGCTAGTCACGTGAGTTCTATTATTCAGAATACCACTACTCCTAAGTATAAAGACCCAGGGTCCCCTACCATTGCTTGTACAATAGGTAAGTACCGTGTTGAGAAAGCATTGCTTGACTTAGGAGCCAGTGTGAACTTACTGCCATACCATGTGTACCATAAGCTAGGACTTGGTGAGATGAAACCTACCCAGATGACACTTCAGTTAGCTGATAGATCCGTAAAAATTCCTCGTGGTGTGATCGAGGATGTTCTCATAGAGGTTGACAAGTTTATTTATCCAGTGGATTTTATTATCCTAGATACCCAACCTGTCCCTGACCCAGAGAACCAAATACCAATGATTTTAGGTCGCCCGTTTTTAGCCACATCTAATGCGATCATAAACTGTCGAAATGGTATTATGAATCTATCTTTTGGTAATATGACTATTGAGTTGCATATTTTTAATGTCAATAAGCTACATTCTGAGCTAGATGACACGTGCATTGAAGAGGTCAACATGATAGGAACCTTAGTTCCGAAGTCTGTACCAAACACCGAATCGGAAGACCCATTAGAGAGTTGTCTAGCCCGTTTTAGCATGGATTTCGACGATGATAGCAACATTGAACAAGTAAATGCTCTGTTGGATTCTATTCCTATGTTAGATACCGATAGATGGAAATCTAGGTTTGAACCATTACTAGCTACCGAATCTACCTTCAGCCCTTATTTCGAAGAGCCTAAAGATCCTCCTAAGTTGGACCCCAATTATGCATTTGTAGGCCCATCTGAGATTTTGCCTATAACTTCCGATTTGGATAGTGATCATGAAATTAGGCCAGTAACCGTGCTTCAACACAATAAGGAAACCCTAGGGATGACCATAGAGGATATGAAACATATAAGTCCTATAGCTAGTATACCTCAAAAGAATTTAGAGGATGAACCACCTGATTATTACTCAGAGAAAGCAATTGACCTTTTTCAGGAACCGGATGGTCTAGAAATTAGGAATATTGTGACTAGTTTATGTAGAGATACCCAAAACTCTAAGTTTGGGGGTAGTGAACTAGAAGAAATTCAAGCCATAGTTAAAGGTCTTACGGAGAATAGTGGTTACCCTAAATTTGGGGGTAGAGATTGTCAATTATCCCCAGTAGAAGTCCCTAACTTGGGACTCAAGCCTAGTGCATCTGAGGTATCGCTTGAGTCTATTCAGACTCCACAACCTGATCCGCCTGATACTTTTCAGGAGGAAATCCATATATTAGAAACCCGTTTTTCGGATGAATCTATTTTTCAAGACACTCTTATGAAGCCCAACTGGAGGGTCTGGATAGATCCGGTTGTCTTGCAAGAAACCTTAGATGAGGATGTGCTCCTTCTGTTCATTTTTCTGAACCAGTGCAGTTGTCTCATATTGGTGTTAACTCTATTTGGTATTATGGACCCACAACTCTTTCGGCTATTGGTATATGACTTTGGAAGGTGAAGATCCTTTTTGAGGTATTTGATGTATGGCTGAAGACTTTAAACTTAACACTTCTTGGGAGGTAACCCAATCTCATGCAACATGGTAATATCTTTCCTTAACTCTTTTTCTTCAAGTGGTAACAGTTTCTCCTTGTTCATGCTTTTAATTTTATCTTTAGAACATTGAGGACAATGTTAGATTTAAGTTTGGGGGTGGGGAAGAAACTTTTTGTTAGTTTTAAGTTGCAATAAATAAACTCCAGAGCCTAGAAATTTACGCCTATTAAGGATAGCACTAACCAATCTAAGTGGATGGAAACATTTTTGTTTTAGGAGTTGAGGAACCAATCTGACTAGATGGAAACATCTATAGAGTCTATTCATAAAAGCACAGAGCTCAGGTGTTAGAAATAACATGATAGTTTCGCCATATCTCGTCGAGTCCTTTTCACTTTCTATTTTTAGTTTTCTTTTATTTCAAGTGATTTGGTGGGGCACACGATTCAAGTTGTTACCTTTGCTAGGGTGAAATAGAGTGATTGAGTTATCAAAAAAAAAAAAAAAAAAAAGACCGGACCAGTTAGACCAATCGGAATAAGTATTAACACTTGGATAGCAATATGCGTGTGTTCTCCCTGTTTCCGTCGCCTAAGCAAGCGTGGAATGCAGGACCCGTGGGAACTATCGTGTAATCTGCTGACAAGAAGCATGCGCTTGGATCAAAAAGATCTATTCATGCCGTTAAGTAAAAAAAAAATGGTTATTGTTATGTGTAGTCAACTGCTGGTTCCCTTGTATTTGCCAGTTTGTTGATCTAGATTTAAGTTATTGACCACTAGTTCCCTTGTATATGCCAGTGTTTTAATATTAGTCAGACCGGTATCTCAGTCATTTAGGTTAGGTTCATCTTGGCAGAGGCCTTCAGACAGATATGGGAAACACCGTTCACTTTTCAACCATCTACATTTTTCTTTCCATCTTCTTAATCTTTTCATGTGATTAGTCTGACTCCGAGTATGATGTCCATCGTGAAACTATCTTAGTAGAGCTCTGTCACTTATATGAATTTTAGTATGCTTGAGTGCAAACTCGTGTACAACAATTGGAATTTCGCATCAGGGTTCTTCCTCTTAGAGTCAATAATTGTATGCCAACCAAGGAGGTTCTTTAGTGCTTTCCAAGGTTCTGCGTACATAGCTAGGGATTGGAGTATTGGTTTTTGTGGGTACACCTCTGATAAACCCACCCGAGATTAACTCGGTCACTTTTCAAGAATAAATTTTGCTCGAGGACTAGCAAATAATAAGTTTGGGGGTATTTGATAGACACATTTTTGTGTCTAATTTGTCCTCAATGTCCGTATTGTTGGAACTCTATTTTTGTACTAATATTGTGTTTTTATGTATTTTTAGGAAATAAACATTTTTGGAAAATTTGGCTCGAAAAGTTGATTTTGGAAACCGGAGGACAAGTGTTATTTGGACTCTCGCTTTTGGATAAGGGGTAACCTAATTACTAAGGGGCACCCCCAGGACACCCTCTTCTTCATTTGAATTTCGATTTTGGCGGGATAATTGGTTCATCAACTGGCAGAATTTCAATCGACAAAATGAAGGTGTTGTGGAAAATGTGATATAGCCTAAGGAAGACATTTTGGGCAGTGGGTTTGATCGGAATTGGCTGGAAAACGCGTGATGATTCACCAAACCAAAACAGAGCAACACGCACTGTAATCAAGCAAAAATGGTGTTATAGCGTGCATGGAGGAGTTCTACTAGCATTGAACGAGTGCTGAGGCGTGGAGAAGGCATTGGGAGTGTGTAGGAAGCAAGAGTACATAAGAATCTTCTATTTTTGGAAATTATTCCCTATTTTTGGACAGCAGAAATAATGAAGATTATCTCGAGTTATGGCGAGATTAAACGCGCCTGTTGGGTATAAAAGGACCCCTTGGGTTTAGTATAGAGGTGGTCGAGAGTTTGGGGTCGAGAGGAGGAGTGTAGAATCCATAGGAATTGAGAGAAAAATTGACAGAGAAACTGCTGCTGCTGCTGCTCTGAAGAACAAGGAATCGGCCACGGTTTCTTCGTCCGAATCGCAACAGTTTCTTCATCTTCGCAACAGTTTCTTCAACCGATTTGCAGTAGCATATTCATCCACAGAACTTTATTTTCCGTCACCATTTGTTTCTCTGTAACAGTCCAACATCGTCTTCGCAACAGGAACTGCTGTTGCGATTTCTCTGTTGCGATTTATCTGTTGCATTGTTTACTCATTTGTAATCAACTTTGGAGCAATAATAATATATTTTGAGATGAATTACACCATGATGAGCTAATATTAATCTCTGGGGCAACGGAGGAAGCAATTCCACCAATAATAAAAATTTGGTAATTTCTATTTTTATTATTTATGTAATTAAATTTATTTAATTATTTGCCTTGAGTATATAGAATTTTTCCAAAGATTTTATTAAACAATTGTTATTTTGATTGATGGATTATGCTGGACTTAGAAGTTTTTGATACTCCATGCTTTTAACTTACAATTATTATTTTACAAAATCAATTTTTGCAATAATTAAAACTATTTAAAAAAGGAAAAATCTGCATAATGAATATTAGAAATCTCATTTTTATTTGGTAGAAAAGTGGAATCCTTAGCCCTTGTTTCCTCCAAAAAGACTTCAATCACTTGCTATTCTAATTTTATTTATAAAATTTATATAAATCTAAAAGAAAAAAAAAGTTACCTTCACAAGTTCGAAAAGAACCCAGTTTTTACCACTATCTACAACAACATTTGAAAATACATCATGAATCCTTTTGAGGAGACGCCACCTGCGATGACGTTGCGAGAATATATGTCTAGAAATTCTCGTTATAAAGAGACGTCTTCGGAAATGACTCTTGGTGAATATATGCGTGGGCAGTGATATATGGATACTCCAACTTTTATTGAGGAATCACCTCTAACGATCTATGAGAAATATTATAAACATAGACCATGTAGTTGGGAACAAAGCTTGAGAATTCGTGAATATCAAAAATTATATTGTGATGATGATGAGGAGGAGGATGGTGATGATGATTATAATGATATTTCTAGTTCAAATCCAAATAATTTTAATAATTATTTACCTATTCAAAAGGACGAGGATTTGACTAGAAATACCCCCGTTTTAGACGATGATTACGAAACCGATGATGGTTTAGAGGAACCAGTTTATCTTTTGAGAGTACTGTTTTCGAGTCAAACGATTTAGAAACAATAGTCTTAGAAGAACTCGTAGAGATTAGCGGGGATGAACCTGACTTAGAAAAATCAATCGCCCACTTTCAGGAATCTGATGACCTAGAAATTAGGGAGATTATGACCAGTCTACCTAGAGACGCCGAAAACTCTAAGTTTGGGGTGATTATCATTCTCCGTGTTCTTTAACTCTTAAAAATATCCCTCACTTGGGACTTGACATCAATGCCTCACCCATCTTACGAGACTATCTTCGTACTCGTTTTCCCGAACTTAATAATATTCAACACGAGTCTCAACTGTTAGAAACCCATCCTCTGGTTGATGTGGTTAACCCAGGCAATAATACCAAGATTGACTTTGTTTTCCCACCAAAAACGTTTCTACCAATTGTGGGAACTTTTGATTTTAAGATGTGTCGGTTATTAAGTTTTGAGACTAAACCTAATCACTTTAGGATATTAGGGTCGACACATTTTCTTAAGGAAGACCCCTCTTTCATTGTGGTCAGCTGTGTGAGTCAAATCTGATTGACTTAGAGGATCCCCAGTTATTCAGGTTGTTGTTATGTGCTTATAAGTTCTTAGTTGAGTTTTTCCAGACTCTAATACCTGAACCGGATCTTAGCTTTGAGGAAATCCAACCGATGAAAACCTTTTATTTAGACCCTTTTATAGAGCCTGAACCTGAACCACAACTAGATGTAGTTGTCTTAAGCAAGGGTATGTTCGGTATCTTCTTGGTCTGTTGCAGTTTCCTCTTCTTGTGGGTAACACTTTTTGATCCAGATGACCCACAGTTATTCCGGCTACTACTATATGATTCTACGTGGTGACTAATCCTTGCTTAGTCTGGCTGAAGACTTTAAACTTAGCACTTCTTGGGAGGTAACCCAATATTCATGCGACATGGTAATATCTTTCCTTATCTCTTTTGCTTCATTGGTAACAGTTTCTCCTTGTTCATGCTTTTAATTTTATCTTTAGAACATCGAGGACAATGTTAGATTTAAGTTTGGGGGTATGGGAGAAACATTTTAGTCGCATTTTTGAAACTTCTAGCGTCACATAGTACCCGGTTAGCTAAGTTTACATACTGTTTCTCACCGAAAAGATAGAAATTGGAATGCTAGAGATAACAACCTATTGAGACATTAGAGAAAAAGACATTGAGATCCTTGAAATTCAGGAGAGAACTTGTTCCTTTTAGAGGGTAACCGTGATGGACCTAACCATCCATGATGGAAAGGCAAGTAGGTCAGAAGGAAATGCCAGAAAGACAGAGCAACCTCACAATGTAGTCTTAGTTACTGGATTACGACTCTCTCTCAGTAGAAACTTATCATCATCAACAAGCGGAGTGACATCAAAATTTATGAAAAAGTTGAAGACGTTTAAGGTTTAGAAGCAACAATAGAAAAGAATAATTCAAAAATCAAAGTTGAAGACTTAGTTACAAGAAGTTACAAGAGATGATATAAGTTGTTGAAGTTCATGATACCAAGACATCACAAGTTGTGAAGATCCAAGTTTTGAAAGTCCTTCTCTCATGGCCATGTAAATTTTTGTCTTGTAATTTTTTGTTTTCAAAAAAAAAAAAATGAATGAAAAATGAATGAAAAAAAAATAAAAAATAAAATAAAATGAAACATCATTACGTTCTTTTGATTCAATAAGGCCATAGGGAAGAAGAAATTTATAAGTCAAGCAAGAAATCGAAGAGAAGAGTTAATTGTCAAGGTTCTATGAGGTTCGAGAGTTTATCATCAACAGTTGAAGACCGAAGAAGGCGTTGTTTCTACTGAGCACTGTGAGAGAGTCGAAGAAAGATGCATTTTGGTTGCTTTGTTAGTCTGCTTTCAATCTGGCACAAGATTTCTAGCACTGGTTTAACTCATCACACGTAATTAGTCCAGCTGTGTAGCAGATGTCCCTCTCATCTTTATCTCTCTCCTAATCTTATCCAGCTGTAAAGCAGCGGACGCATCTTACAATGTTTATCTAGCTGTGTAGCGGATATCTCTTTATCTAGCAGTCGTGCGGATGTGTCTCCCCTTTTCTTCAGTCAGCTTTAGAGCTGACACCTTTAATTTCTCTGGCATTCTAGTTACTTGGAGATAGGTTGAGAATATGTATGTCCTCATAGCTCTTTGGATACTTGTGACCAATTAGAAGTCATGGTTTTTGTGGGTACACCTCTGTTAAACCCACCCGAGATTAACTCGGTTTTATTTTTTAG
Source organism: Papaver somniferum (assembly GCF_003573695.1). Lineage (NCBI taxonomy): Eukaryota > Viridiplantae > Streptophyta > Magnoliopsida > Ranunculales > Papaveraceae > Papaver > Papaver somniferum. Next base: position 122,837,683 of record NC_039360.1, read on the forward strand.
TTTTGCTCGGGACTAGCAAATAATAAGTTTGGGGGTATTTGATAGACGCATTTTTGTGTCTAATTTGATCTCAATACTATATATTGTTGGCACTCGATTTTGTACTAATTTCGTTATTTTATGTCTTTGTAGGAATTTTTAGAGAAATAATCCCTTGCGGCGAAATGGGCTCGAAAAGTAGCGTTTTACACCCCGGAGAAAATTACTAAGGGCGTCCCAGAAATGTCCCGGAGGAACCCAGAAAAATTACTATTTCCACCCCAATTGCTATTCGCACCCAAGCTCTGGTTAAGGGGCATCCGTCTTCTCTTTAAATTCAAAAGCAGCTTTTTGGCGGGAAAAATATATTCAAAACTGGCAGATTTGTGATCGAGAAAATGAAGGTGTTCTAGTGCGATTCAATCGCTGAAATTTGGTGGGAAGTTGTGATATGACATAAGTAAGCTAGTGTGAGTGTTCGTTTATCCCAGAATTGGCTACAATTTTCTAGAAATTCACGAGCTCAAAACAGACACACACACAGGGATAAGATAATCACGCATTATGGAGAGTTCTGGAAGTGTTCTGCTCATGTTTGATGGCTCGAGCAACACTTTGGGTCGTGATAAATCGATTTGGAGCGTGCTGGGAGGAAGTTTACGTGTGAAATTCCAAATCTGGTAAGAAAATATTCAAAAATAATGTTATTCACTGCCGAGTAAAGACGACGAATTATTTGGAGTTATGGCGAGGGATTTCAGCGTGTCTTGAGTATAAATATGATCTTTGGGTCTACTAGAAGGGGTGTCGAGAGTTTGGGGTCGAGAGAGGTCCAGAGAAGCAGAAATCAAGAGTTGATGAAACTCTGTTGCTGCTGCTGCTGATGATGAAGAACACCAAGAACACGAAGAACGGACTCGCAAGGACAGTCGTTTATGAACAGTGTCTAAGACGCACAGCCGTGGGTCGCAGCAGTCTAAACAGCAGCAGCACTTGTCTTTTATCGTTCATTCTGTGACGCTTTTTGTTCGTCGCAGATTACAGTTTTACACCATTTTCTCTTCTTCTCATCATTTGTAAACCATTTTTGAGCCATAATAAATTATTTTGAGAGCATTTTTACTATGATGAGTTAAACCCCAACACTGGGACACGGAGGAGGCCGAGCTTCATACATGGGTAATTTTATTAATTCTTTTTAAGACTTTTGCATTAAAAATTAATTGAAATATGATTTGATTAAATTGGGTGTTATTTGATTAGATGGGTCATGCTTAGCTTAGGTGATTTGATGTTCCATGCTTAACATTTACAATCAATGTTTTGAGAATCTACTTTGGCAAAATAAGAGTCCATATATGTTTTGAACGATTATTGTTGAGAATAAATCATTGAGCCCTATGTTATGAAGATTGGCCGAATCATTAGTCCCAGTATCTCTCTACCAATTTGTCAATATTTTTGTATATAATTTTTATAAATCTAAAAATCCTTCACCTTCACAAGTCTTAGAGTTCGAACCTTCATTACTACAACCCCACGAAAAATCTTAAATCAATAACCGCCCTATTTTCCATAAAGATAACCAACAAAGATACATCTCTGAATTAGCGAATTAAACTATTACGATCACGAGGCACAATACTTGCATAATATAAACATCCAAATACCCGAAAAATGAGTATAAATAGGAGGCATCCTATGTAACAATTCATATGGAGTTCTCCCGTTGAGAAAGGGAGTAGGCATGCAATTAATAATATAAGCGGTACTTAAGATACATTTACCCCAAAACCGAAGTGGTAAATTGGCTTGAAATCATAAAGCACGCACCACATTCAATATTTGACGATGTTTGCGTTCAACTTTCCCATTTTGATGTGGTGTATCCACACATGAAGTTTGAAATTCTATGCCCTGTTCAGCAAAGAAAGGAATTAATGGAAGAAATTGCGTACCATTATCACTGCGCACCTTCTTAACCTGTCTATCAAATTGTGTCTTAACCATAGCATAAAATTCTAAATTTGTTGCACCACCTCAGTTTTATGTGCCATCAAATAAACCCAGACACAACGAGAATAATTGTCGACAATGATAAGAAAATAATGTGCACCACAAGAAGATGGAGTACGATAAGCACCCCGCACATCACAATGAACTAAATCGAAGAAGTCATCGGCTTTATTCTCACTAACAGGAAAAGTAGTCTGAGTTTGTTTATCTTTAAAGCAAATATCACACGGTTTACTAAAAAATTTCTGACAATCAACTTTATTCATACTCGGAAGTAAATAAATAATCTTATTAGACGCATGACCTAAACGTCTATGCCATAAACAATAATCTTATCCAACAGATACTCGAATTTCCGGCAAGACCCAGCGAGATGATGTCTGCTAGTTGGTAGTCGTAATGAGCGTTCCACTGTGGAAGATATAGACTCCGTCTCATTCCTTAACCATACCAATCGCCGTCCTCGTAGTGCAGTCCTGTATCATACATGATATATCAGTCAAAGTGATTATACATCTCAATCTTTAATTAAACATGCTAATGAAATCAAGTTGCAGTGAAGATCAGGATCAAATAAATCACAGAATAATTTCATTTTGTTTCCAAATATCACAGTGCCTTCGCATGGAGCAAGATAGTATGTGCCATTCGAAAGCTTTACAGAAGAAAAACCTATTTGATGGGTCTTAAATAAAAATTATTTACTTCATGTCATATGTCATGAAACCCCTGTATCAAGTATCCGGTTACCATAAAGTTTCTCCTTTGAATCATTATTCGAAAAGTTTAAGTATTTGCACAATGATTTCTCATTGGGCATCAGTAAGAATATTAGTAAGACCTAATCGATCTTGTGATGATAGAGATCCTCCACTAGAGTTAGTGGTAGTGATCAGTAGATTAGCTACATCAGTCATGGTACTAATCGTAAGCACAATTTTTTGATTTGAATCTAAATGGATTAAGTCTTTTCTGGCTCAGATGCCATGAAACGACAAGGTAGAGAAATTGAAATTTCTTACCATCGGAAAGCTTGATTACAAACAGGTTTTCCTTGTGACTAAATAGGAGATACACAAAACTAATTTTGATTAACATATCTTCTCAAAATAATATATTTACTAACTAACAAGATATCTTACTATATATACAAGATATCGTATATACAAATAATATACGTATCTCCTAATAATGTGGGACGCGTACATATTGCATCTCACACGCGTCGTATCTACGTCCAGCTTGTGTCCCGCATCCAACGCTGATACGCCGCCAAATATATATAGCCCATTCGTGCTACCCAGTTCACATGCCTAAACATTTTGATCCAGTCAAAATACAATAGGAGTCAGTAAAGAATGTAATATAATTTTATTTATCCGAGTGACAGATTAAAAAAAAGTGAGTAAAGAACGAGACTCGATTTTTTTTTTCCAATTACTCTAAGTGACAAAAATGTCAAATTAGAGAATTTGACACTAGGAAAGAACTGAACCTCACAGAGGATCAATTTTTTTTTTTTTTTGATAATACCTTTTCATTAATGGGATTTCAAGGTTACAAATGAGTTTAATATTGAAAATAAGAGAATACAAAGTAACAAGAACATACCGTAATAGTACAATACCGAGAAATCCGATAAGAGAAAGAGAAGGATTACCGGAGTAAGACAAATACAAGTATGAATAAGATCAGATTAAATCTGAAGAATGATGGTTTTTCTCGGAATTAAATTTTAACCATTTAGTTGGTTTTTCTTCTTTAGAAAGAAATGCTCCCAAAGTAGGAGTGATTTTCTCAAATCTCTTGTAAATAGTGATGAAGCTTCCGTCGTTAAAAAGACCACCGATGAAGATTTCATTGCCGGATAAGTTGATGATGAAGAGTTCGTCGCCGGAGACAACAAAGATGGAGATTTCGTAGTTGGAGAGCATCACTATTGATCTTAGAACCCAACCCAATAACCAAAAATCGCCATTAAAGCGAAGATAAACCTCAAAAGAGTAGATAAAACCACCAAAACGATGTAGATAAGTAGAAAACATAATAAAAACTAAACTAATCTACTCACTAACCTAGAAAGCAAGGAATAATGAAAAAATCTGCTCAGATCTAGTCCAAAAATGGACTAGATCTGAGCAGAGAATGTTTTTTTTTGATGGATTTGTTGGAGAAGAAGAAAAAGTGAGAGAAAGAGAGGAGAGAAAGGAGAGAGTTTGTTGGTTGATCGCATAGAGTTTCCATACAAGTCAATAGTTTGTTATTTGAGTTTACAAAAAAACCAATGCCCATTTGAGTACTGAAACTCAACCACTTTTCTATTTTGCTCCCACCAACCATAGAAAAGTCACCAAGAAATGAAAAGGACGGCGTTTTCTATGCTTGTGCTACAAAATTTGTTTTGTTTTCTTTTGTTCTTTCTCAACAAAGGATTGAGCTTGTGCAATATCCATGACTTATCTGCACAATATGGGGTAGAAATCTGTGAAGACTTGGACTCGTTGATTCAAAGAATTTGTGAAGCTAGCAAGCAGAAGTTAGCTGAACAAGAAGTTGCTGCTGAAGAGAATAGAAGAGCAAAAAGGTTGAGAAGTTCTGAGGAGCAAATTACTGACTTCAAAGAAGAGCAAAATACTGTCATGAATCCATCTAGTGTTGTTTTTGATGGCATGGAGCATGATTTGATTGATGAAGGGAATGATATTTCCAAGGAGAACCCCCATGTCATGGATGAGGCTGCTGTTGTTTCCACTTTAGTATTTTCTAAACTCATAAACTACTCTTCTTGTTTTCCTTTTCTACAATCCTTTAATCTGTTTTTTTCTTTTGTTTGTTGTAAAATGAAAATAGTTAGCTGGAACTGTAAGGGTTTTCTAGGTAAGGACACTAGGGACCATCTTTTTTATATTAACAACCTGCATAACCCAGATATCATCTTTGTTTGTGAAACTAAGAAAATGTAGTAGAATTATTAAACTATCTAATTTCTTAGGCATGCCCAATAAATTGTTTGTTCCCTCCGTCGGAATTGCTGGTGGTTTACTTCTGTTGTGGAAAGATGGGTTCAGTATAAATATTCTCCAACAAACCGATAAATATATTCATGCTTCTGTCATCAACGATCTAGTAAAGGAGAGTGGATTTTGACATGTGTCTACGACATTCCTTATGCTCATGAAAAGGTTGCTCAATGGTCTAGCATAAATGATCTTAGTAAAACTATAAATATTCTGTGGACTGTTATTGGTGATCTAAACATCACCCTTAACCCTAGTGACAGAAACTCTCAATCCTCTATAGCTAGTTCTACTAAGGTTGTAGATTTAATTAAAGAGGCTGATCTCCTTGACATTAGTTTTTGTGGAAACCCATTCACCTGGACCAGTAATAAACATGGTACTGGTCGCATCAAATCTAGGCTTGACAGAGCTTTAGTTAACAGTATTTGGTTCTCTTCTTACCCAGACTCCTTAGTTACTCACTTACCGCAAAATGGTTCGGACCATACCCCTATTTTGTTAGAACTTTCTAAACATAATAAGGTTATGGGTAGAAACTGGAAGTTTTTTGAACATTGGTTATCTCAAGATAGTTGTTCTGAGGAAATTAAAAATGCTTGGTCTTCTAGTATTACATGATCTAACGCTTTTGTCTTTTCTAACAAACTGTCTAATACTAGGCATGTGCGGTCTCTATGGAGTAAAGGTATTTTTAGCAATTTACTTAGTTACAACTTGATATATCTAATCTCCAAGATGCTGACATTAAGGGTTCCAATACGGATAATGTCGTGAAACTAGATCAAGAACTGAGAAAGTTGAATGATATTCAAGCTAGAAGCAACAGACAGAAAGCTAATAATCATTTCTACAACGATATGGACTTAAAATCGAAGTATTTCCATATTCGCATGAATAAAAGAAAGTCTCGAAATAGAATCGACTCTCCAATGTCTCAAGATGGTACATGGTGCAGTGACAGGGACTCCCTTGCAGCGCTCCTTAAGAACCACTTCAACAATATTATGTCTTCTTCTTCTCCATCAGGTAGCAGTCACTTTCTTCAACACATCCCAAGGTGTATTAATGAAGAAGATAATGTGCAGGTAGAACTTATTCAATCGGAAGAAGAAATACATCAAGCTCTGATGACCATGGATCCTTGGACTTCTCCAGGACCAGACGGGTTCCCTCCAGGCTTCTACCAAACGCAATGGCATATCGTGAAATATGATGTTTGTAAAGTGGTGAAATCTTTTTTTCATTCAGGGTACATTCTCAAGTAGCTAAACAATACCAGAATTTCTCTAATCCCTAAAGTTCATATAGCCCAAAATCCGGAGGACTTTAGACCTATAACATTGTGTAACACAATCTATAAAATAATTTCCAAGATCATAGCCCTTAGAATGAAGAAACATATCTCAACCATTATTTCTCTAATGAACTTAGCTTATGTCCCCGGCAGGCTAATTTCTGAGAATATATGTCTAGTGAAGGAAAATGTACAAGCTATGAAAAGAAAAGAAGGCAGAACTGGACACCTTGCATTGAAGATGGAAATTTCTAAAGAAAAGGAGAGAGATAAAATAAAATGAAACATCATTACGTTCTTTTTGATTCAATAAGGCCATAGGGAAGAAGAAATTTATAAGTCAAGCAAGAAATCGAAGAGAATAGTTAATTGTCAAGGTTCTATGAGGTTCGAGAGTTTATCATCAACGGTTGAAGACCGAAGAAGGCGTTGTTTCTACTGAGCACTGTGAGAGAGTCGAAGAAAGATGCATTTTGGTTGCTTTGTTAGTCTGCTTTCAATCTGGCACAAGATATTTCTAGCACTGATTTAACTCATCACACGTAATTAGTCCAGCTGTGTAGCAGATGTCCCTCTCATCTTTATCTCTCTCCTAATCTTATCCAGCTGTAAAGCAGCGGACGCATCTTACAATGTTTATCTAGCTGTGTAGCGGATATCTCTTTATCTAGCAGTCGTGCGGATGTGTCTCCCCTTTTCTTCAGTCAGCTTTAGAGCTAACACCTTTAATTTCTCTGGCATTCTAGTTACTTGGAGATAGGTTGAGAATATGTATGTCCTCATAGCTCTTTGGATACTTGTGACCAATTAGAAGTCATGGTTTTTGTGGGTACACCCCTGTTAAACCCACCCGAGATTAACTCGGTTTTATTTTTTAGTTTTGCTCGGGACTAGCAAATAATAAGTTTGGGGGTATTTGATAGACGCATTTTTGTGTCTAATTTGATCTCAATACTATATATTGTTGGCACTCGATTTTGTACTAATTTCGTTATTTTATGTCTTTGTAGGAATTTTTAGAGAAATAATCCCTTGCGGCGAAATGGGCTCGAAAAGTAGCGTTTTACACCCCGGAGAAAATTACTAAGGGCGTCCCAGAAATGTCCCGGAGGAACCCAGAAAAATTACTATTTCCACCCCAATTGCTATTCGCACCCAAGCTCTGGTTAAGGGGCATCCGTCTTCTCTTTAAATTCAAAAGCAGCTTTTTGGCGGGAAAAATATATTCAAAACTGGCAGATTTGTGATCGAGAAAATGAAGGTGTTCTAATGCGATTCAATCGCTGAAATTTGGTGGGAAGTTGTGATATGACATAAGTAAGCTAGTGTGAGTGTTCGTTTATCCCAGAATTGGCTACAATTTTCTAGAAAATTCACGAGCTCAAAACAGACACACACACAGGGATAAGATAATCACGCATTATGGAGAGTTCTGGAAGTGTTCTGCTCATGTTTGATGGCTCGAGCAACACTTTGGATCGTGATAAATCGATTTGGAGCGTGCTGGGAGGAAGTTTACGTGTGAAATTCCAAATCTGGTAAGAAAATATTCAAAAATAATGTTATTCACTGCCGAGTAAAGACGAATTATTTGGAGTTATGGCGAGGGATTTCAGCGTGTCTTGAGTATAAATATGATCTTTGGGTCTACTAGAAGGGGTGTCGAGAGTTTGGGGTCGAGAGGAGGTCCAGAGAAGCAGAAATCAAGAGTTGATGAAACTCTGTTGCTGCTGCTGCTGATGATGAAGAACACCAAGAACACGAAGAACGGACTCGCAAGGACAGTCGTTTATGAACAGTGTCTAAGACGCACAGCCGTGGGTCGCAGCAGTCTAAACAGCAGCAGCACTTGTCTTTTATCGTTCATTCTGTGACGCTTTTTGTTCGTCGCAGATTACAGTTTTACACCATTTTCTCTTCTTCTCATCATTTGTAAACCATTTTTGAGCCATAATAAATTATTTTGAGAGCATTTTTACTATGATGAGTTAAACCCCAACACTGGGACGACGGAGGAGGCCGAGCTTCATACATGGGTAATTTTATTAATTCTTTTTAAGACTTTTGCATTAAAAATTAATTGAAATATGATTTGATTAAATTGGGTGTTATTTGATTAGATGGGTCATGCTTAGCTTAGGTGATTTGATGTTCCATGCTTAACATTTACAATCAATGTTTTGAGAATCTACTTTGGCAAAATAAGAGTCCATATATGTTTTGAACGATTATTGTTGAGAATAAATCATTGAGCCCTATGTTATGAAGATTGGCCGAATCATTAGTCCCAGTATCTCTCTACCAATTTGTCAATATTTTTGTATATAATTTTTATAAATCTAAAAATCCTTCACCTTCACAAGTCTTAGAGTTCGAACCTTCATTACTACAACCCCACGAAAAATCTTAAATCAATAACCGCCCTATTTTCCATAAAGATAACCAACAAGATACATCTCTGAATTAGCGAATTAAACTATTACGATCACGAGGCACAATACTTGCATAATATAAACATCCAAATACCCGAAAAATGAGTATAAATAGGAGGCATCCTATGTAACAATTCATATGGAGTTCTCCCGTTGAGAAAGGGAGTAGGCATGCAATTAATAATATAAGCGGTACTTAAGATACATTTACCCCAAAACCGAAGTGGTAAATTGGCTTGAAATCATAAAGCACGCACCACATTCAATATTTGACGATGTTTGCGTTCAACTTTCCCATTTTGATGTGGTGTATCCACACATGAAGTTTGAAATTCTATGCCCTGTTCAGCAAAGAAAGGAATTAATGGAAGAAATTGCGTACCATTATCACTGCGCACCTTCTTAACCTGTCTATCAAATTGTGTCTTAACCATAGCATAAAATTCTAAATTTGTTGCACCACCTCAGTTTTATGTGCCATCAAATAAACCCAGACACAACGAGAATAATTGTCGACAATGATAAGAAAATAATGTGCACCACAAGAAGATGGAGTACGATAAGCACCCCGCACATCACAATGAACTAAATCGAAGAAGTCATCGGCTTTATTCTCACTAACAGGAAAAGTAGTCTGAGTTTGTTTATCTTTAAAGCAAATATCACACGGTTTACTAAAAAATTTCTGACAATCAACTTTATTCATACTCGGAAGTAAATAAATAATCTTATTAGACGCATGACCTAAACGTCTATGCCATAAACAATAATCTTATCCAACAGATACTCGAATTTCCGGCAAGACCCAGCGAGATGATGTCTGCTAGTTGGTAGTCGTAATGAGCGTTCCACTGTGGAAGATATAGACTCCGTCTCATTCCTTAACCATACCAATCGCCGTCCTCGTAGTGCAGTCCTGTATCATACATGATATATCAGTCAAAGTGATTATACATCTCAATCTTTAATTAAACATGCTAATGAAATCAAGTTGCAGTGAAGATCAGGATCAAATAAATCACAGAATAATTTCATTTTGTTTCCAAATATCACAGTGCCTTCGCATGGAGCAAGATAGTATGTGCCATTCGAAAGCTTTACAGAAGAAAAACCTATTTGATGGGTCTTAAATAAAAATTATTTACTTCATGTCATATGTCATGAAACCCCTGTATCAAGTATCCGGTTACCATAAAGTTTCTCCTTTGAATCATTATTCGAAAAGTTTAAGTATTTGCACAATGATTTCTCATTGGGCATCAGTAAGAATATTAGTAAGACCTAATCGATCTTGTGATGATAGAGATCCTCCACTAGAGTTAGTGGTAGTGATCAGTAGATTAGCTACATCAGTCATGGTACTAATCGTAAGCACAATTTTTTGATTTGAATCTAAATGGATTAAGTCTTTTCTGGCTCAGATGCCATGAAACGACAAGGTAGAGAAATTGAAATTTCTTACCATCGGAAAGCTTGATTACAAACAGGTTTTCCTTGTGACTAAATAGGAGATACACAAAACTAATTTTGATTAACATATCTTCTCAAAATAATATATTTACTAACTAACAAGATATCTTACTATATATACAAGATATCGTATATACAAATAATATACGTATCTCCTAATAATGTGGGACGCGTACATATTGCATCTCACACGCGTCGTATCTACGTCCAGCTTGTGTCCCGCATCCAACGCTGATACGCCGCCAAATATATATAGCCCATTCGTGCTACCCAGTTCACATGCCTAAACATTTTGATCCAGTCAAAATACAATAGGAGTCAGTAAAGAATGTAATATAATTTTATTTATCCGAGTGACAGATTAAAAAAAAGTGAGTAAAGAACGAGACTCGATTTTTTTTTTCCAATTACTCTAAGTGACAAAAATGTCAAATTAGAGAATTTGACACTAGGAAAGAACTGAACCTCACAGAGGATCAATTTTTTTTTTTTTTGATAATACCTTTTCATTAATGGGATTTCAAGGTTACAAATGAGTTTAATATTGAAAATAAGAGAATACAAAGTAACAAGAACATACCGTAATAGTACAATACCGAGAAATCCGATAAGAGAAAGAGAAGGATTACCGGAGTAAGACAAATACAAGTATGAATAAGATCAGATTAAATCTAAAGAATGATGGTTTTTCTCGGAATTAAATTTTAACCATTTAGTTGGTTTTTCTTCTTTAGAAAGAAATGCTCCCAAAGTAGGAGTGATTTTCTCAAATCTCTTGTAAATAGTGATGAAGCTTCCGTCGTTAAAAAAGACCACCGATGAAGATTTCATTGCCGGATAAGTTGATGATGAAGAGTTCGTCGCCGGAGACAACAAAGATGGAGATTTCGTAGTTGGAGAGCATCACTATTGATCTTAGAACCCAACCCAATAACCAAAAATCGCCATTAAAGCGAAGATAAACCTCAAAAGAGTAGATAAAACCACCAAAACGATGTAGATAAGTAGAAAACATAATAAAAACTAAACTAATCTACTCACTAACCTAGAAAGCAAGGAATAATGAAAAAATCTGCTCAGATCTAGTCCAAAAATGGACTAGATCTGAGCAGAGAATGTTTTTTTTTGATTGGATTTGTTGGAGAAGAAGAAAAAGTGAGAGAAAGAGAGGAGAGAAAGGAGAGAGTTTGTTGGTTGATCGCATAGAGTTTCCATACAAGTCAATAGTTTGTTATTTGAGTTTACAAAAAAACCAATGCCCATTTGAGTACTGAAACTCAACCACTTTTCTATTTTGCTCCCACCAACCATAGAAAAGTCACCAAGAAATGAAAAGGACGGCGTTTTCTATGCTTGTGCTACAAAATTTGTTTTGTTTTCTTTTGTTCTTTCTCAACAAAGGATTGAGCTTGTGCAATATCCATGACTTATCTGCACAATATGGGGTAGAAATCTGTGAAACTTGGACTCGTTGATTCAAAGAATTTGTGAAGCTAGCAAGCAGAAGTTAGCTGAACAAGAAGTTGCTGCTGAAGAGAATAGAAGAGCAAAAAGGTTGAGAAGTTCTGAGGAGCAAATTACTGACTTCAAAGAAGAGCAAAATACTGTCATGAATCCATCTAGTGTTGTTTTTGATGGCATGGAGCATGATTTGATTGATGAAGGGAATGATATTTCCAAGGAGAACCCCCATGTCATGGATGAGGCTGCTGTTGTTTCCACTTTAGTATTTTCTAAACTCATAAACTACTCTTCTTGTTTTCCTTTTCTACAATCCTTTAATCTGTTTTTTTCTTTTGTTTGTTGTAAAATGAAAATAGTTAGCTGGAACTGTAAGGGTTTTCTAGGTAAGGACACTAGGGACCATCTTTTTTATATTAACAACCTGCATAACCCAGATATCATCTTTGTTTGTGAAACTAAGATAAATGATAGTAGAATTATTAAACTATCTAATTTCTTAGGCATGCCCAATAAATTGTTTGTTCCCTCCGTCGGAATTGCTGGTGGTTTACTTCTGTTGTGGAAAGATGGGTTCAGTATAAATATTCTCCAACAAACCGATAAATATATTCATGCTTCTGTCATCAACGATCTAGTAAAGGAGAGTGGATTTTGACATGTGTCTACGACATTCCTTATGCTCATGAAAAGGTTGCTCAATGGTCTAGCATAAATGATCTTAGTAAAACTATAAATATTCTGTGGACTGTTATTGGTGATCTAAACATCACCCTTAACCCTAGTGACAGAAACTCTCAATCCTCTATAGCTAGTTCTACTAAGGTTGTAGATTTAATTAAAGAGGCTGATCTCCTTGACATTAGTTTTTGTGGAAACCCATTCACCTGGACCAGTAATAAACATGGTACTGGTCGCATCAAATCTAGGCTTGACAGAGCTTTAGTTAACAGTATTTGGTTCTCTTCTTACCCAGACTCCTTAGTTACTCACTTACCGCAAAATGGTTCGGACCATACCCCTATTTTGTTAGAACTTTCTAAACATAATAAGGTTATGGGTAGAAACTGGAAGTTTTTTGAACATTGGTTATCTCAAGATAGTTGTTCTGAGGAAATTAAAAATGCTTGGTCTTCTAGTATTACATGATCTAACGCTTTTGTCTTTTCTAACAAACTGTCTAATACTAGGCATGTGCGGTCTCTATGGAGTAAAGGTATTTTTAGCAATTTACTTAGTTACAACTTGATATATCTAATCTCCAAGATGCTGACATTAAGGGTTCCAATACGGATAATGTCGTGAAACTAGATCAAGAACTGAGAAAGTTGAATGATATTCAAGCTAGAAGCAACAGACAGAAAGCTAATAATCATTTCTACAACGATATGGACTTAAAATCGAAGTATTTCCATATTCGCATGAATAAAAGAAAGTCTCGAAATAGAATCGACTCTCCAATGTCTCAAGATGGTACATGGTGCAGTGACAGGGACTCCCTTGCAGCGCTCCTTAAGAACCACTTCAACAATATTATGTCTTCTTCTTCTCCATCAGGTAGCAGTCACTTTCTTCAACACATCCCAAGGTGTATTAATGAAGAAGATAATGTGCAGGTAGAACTTATTCAATCGGAAGAAGAAATACATCAAGCTCTGATGACCATGGATCCTTGGACTTCTCCAGGACCAGACGGGTTCCCTCCAGGCTTCTACCAAACGCAATGGCATATCGTGAAATATGATGTTTGTAAAGTGGTGAAATCTTTTTTTCATTCAGGGTACATTCTCAAGTAGCTAAACAATACCAGAATTTCTCTAATCCCTAAAGTTCATATAGCCCAAAATCCGGAGGACTTTAGACCTATAACATTGTGTAACACAATCTATAAAATAATTTCCAAGATCATAGCCCTTAGAATGAAGAAACATATCTCAACCATTATTTCTCTAATGAACTTAGCTTATGTCCCCGGCAGGCTAATTTCTGAGAATATATGTCTAGTGAAGGAAAATGTACAAGCTATGAAAAGAAAAGAAGGCAGAACTGGACACCTTGCATTGAAGATGGAAATTTCTAAAGCCTTCGATAGTCTAGAATGAAATTTCTTACTGGATATTCTCAAACATTTTGGCTTCTCGGAAAAATTCAGATAGCTTATATCTCAATGTATTTCAACAACAAACATTTAAATCATGTTGAATGGTTCTCCAACTTCTTCCTTCAAACCAACCAGAGGTATTCGTCAAGGCGATCCGTTATCGCCTTATTTATTCATACTTGCGATGGAGTCCTTCTCAAGATACATGGCTTACTGTGAACGAACTGGTAGCTTAACTGTCATGAAAATATCTCGTTCTGCTCCAAAAATAAATCATCTCCTCTTCGCGGATGATTGTTTACTATTTTGCAAGTCTAATGAAGTTCAGGTACACAAACGCTTAGCTGTTATTGATCAATTCTCTAAGTGTTCAGGTCAGCTGATTAATTTCAATAAATCAGCTGTATATTTCAGTTCTAACACATCCTCAGAAGACTGTCAGAATATAAGTGGAACTCTGCAGCTCAGGAGTTTAAACATTAATGAGGAGAAATATTTAGGCTTGCCGTTCTTCATAGGGAGAAATAAACGGATTCCTTTTTCTTCTTTATGTGATAAGATGGATTACAGGTTTTCTAAATGGAGCGGTATCAATATTTCAGAAGCAGGCAGAACAGTAATGGTGAGAAATGTTTCTAGTGTCATTCCGATACATCATATGTCAAGTTTTAAGCTCCCTGATTCAACCATCAATAAAATGCACTCATGTTAACAACGATACTGAAGGAAAAAGGAATCCTGCAAGGGTAATCATGTTATTTCATGGAAAACAACTCAGAAACCTAAAGAGGAAGGTGGTTTAGGGTTTCGAGATCTACATACTTTCAACAGAGCTTTGCTTGCCAAGTCTGCCTGGAAATTATGCTCAGATTCAGAGTCGATGATGACCAAATCACTGAAGGCTAAATATTATCCTGACGAAGATCTTTTTAACCTGAAAAATAAGACTAATTCCACCTGGTCTTGGAGAAGTTTGAGCTCAGAATTAAACTTTGTTCTCAAACACAGCTGCTGGTATTTAGGCAATGGAAGGAAAATTCTTATACGGAAACATAGGTGGATTAAAGACCTCTCTGGTCCACCAATGCCCAAACAAGGTTGCTCCCTTTTCCAACAATACAAGTATGTTCATCGACTTTTCTCTCCAGACTCTACCTCTTGGAATCTGAATATCCTTAATGCATTAGTTGATGCATCTGTACTTAACTATATTTTGAAGATCCAGATTCACATCAATCAAGATGATAGATTAGTATGGCTGCTAGAGAATAATGGATTTTTTGCAGTGAAGTCTACATATCGTAAGATGATAGAAGAACAACAAGGCTTCAGCCCTGTTAACGTTAGGATGGTGAAAATTTACAAAACTCTTTGGAAACTTCCCCTCCTGCCTAGAATTAAACATTTTTGTTGGAAGGCAATCTCTGATTTACTTTCAACAAGACAAGTTCTCAGCATGAAGATACCAGGAATTTTGAATATACGCCCTTATTGTGAGTCTTCTCAAGAGACGTCTGTGCACGTTCTCCGTGACTGCAACCTTCCTAGTTTTGGTGTGGTTTGCTATTCTTGGATGGTCTTCAAATAATGCACTTAGTTTCCCAGATTGGATCTGTACCTGGTTTGAAGACTATCATAACAAAAAAATCGATATTGCAGAACTATGCAAGAGGACCATTACTGCTTGGTGTTTATGGTCGGACAGATGTGAAAAGGTCTTTAATAATGTTAACCCTCTGCCAGACAAGATCATCAAAAAGTGCAGGAGTTACATAGAAGACCATCATTCTTTAAAGTTTACAACTTCTGTCAGATATGTCCGTTTCTGTCGTACTAACACACACTGGACACCACCTCCCTACAATTCTGTAACTATTAACTGTGATGGCTCTTTTTTGAATGGTTCATGGGGTATAGGTCTAATTATTCGCAATTCTGCAGGTTGGCAGCAGGCAGCAAAATGCATCCACATAAAGGACATTTAAAGTGCGGAGCAAGCGGAATGTATAGGGATGTGGGAAGCTGTGAATTGGACAAACAACTTAAAGCCGAGGAAGGTGCATTTCGAGCTAGATGCACAAAGAGTAGTAGATGCAGTGGTCAAGAACTCGCCCATAGACTAGCGTCTATTAAACATGATCAAAGATATTCAAAATTTATTTACTTCCAATTCCTCTTGGAAATGTTATTACATTCCTAAAGAGAAAAATAAAGTAGCGGATATTCTATTCAGACTAGCTAGAGTAGAAGGTTTAAGTTATTCATGGTCTAGCTTCTTTCCTGTTGAAATCAGATCCCAACTTGTTGAGGACAGAGCACAACTATGTAACTGATTTTTTATCAATCCAATTTTTCTTGCTTCAAAAAAAAAAGAAAAAAGGATTGAGCTTGTGCTAACCTATTATGTGCTTTGGTGGTATGAAATCTTCACCTCATCCAAAATTTGAATCCGTAAAGCGCCCCAGACTTGCCGTTGTGACGCATGATCTGATACACGATCTTTGGGGACTAAGAGCATCCACAGTGGACGACTAAAAATAAAATTTTGGTCCAGAAAGCAGACGCAGTAGAACGGAGAAAAGACCAAAAACTAGAGTAAAACAAAAAACCAGACCATGTTTGGTCTTTAGTTTGGTTTTAGTCGGGCGTAATTTAAAAGTACGTCTGACACCGGCGTAAGTGTAATGGTGGGGCAAAATTTTAAAGTGAACCTGATGGTGGGGCGAGATTTTAAAGTGAGCCTGATTAAAAAAAATTAATAGGGGGGAGATTTTAAAGGGAGCCTGGTTTGGGGGAACTTTTAAGTTCTGCCTGACCAAATTTTGCTCGTGCACCATAGCGCGACAACACGGAATAAACCAAATTTTTTAGTTTTTTTTTTGGTTTTTGCTTTTTGGTTATACTCGCACCACTGCAGTTGCTTTAAAGCTACAGAATTACTATAAACTTATTATTATAATATCTAAAATATGTTCATGATTATAAATTTATTATTAATGCAAGGAGGTGTAAATGTCTTCCTTCGTTGACGACCTTTGATATAATTTGAGCAATAGTTTCCTACACCAAAGCCAAAATCCTTTATTCTTTTTTTTGATGGTAGCGGTAGTATGAGAATAAACTTTTGGTCGTAAAATTGGGCACATTCCCTTCTTTTTCACTGTTTGAAAAGATATACCCTAATCATCATAATTAGTGAGGGTATATTTTGCTTTTGTTGTGGTTCGCTCGTTCATAAATGGACAAAAGAATGTACTACTGGTGTTTTAGCAATTGATTGGGCTGAAGTTCAAAGTCATACCCACCATTGAAATCATCCGCCAGTATCACCGCTTTTTCTTATTTTCAACAATTTGTACAGAATCGTGACATTGGTATTATCACTTTTCTTTGAATGAACCAAATCACCGGTGAATATTTGAAGGGAGCGGTGAGACTTTGATTACAACTTAATAATTATCCTAGTTTAATTGGGGCCCCAAAAAACAATTAGGGGCCTCCCACTGGAGGATAAAAAAGGTCATTCAAACCTAATTTGAATCACCCTTAACCAAAATACTTTTAAATGGTTAAACTGCCCCTGAATGATTAGTATTAAAACTTAATTAAGTTAAGTTAATTAGTATGGTTAGATTAAAATCAGATTTTAGAATCAATTTTTTTTTTTTTTTTTTTGAGTTGAGTTGAGAAGAAGAAGAAGAGGTTTTAAAGGAAAAATTAGGGGTTTTAGAAATGAGTAATTCAAGTAGGGGAAATGATGTTGGGGAAGGTTCAAGCAACAAAGATGATTGTGTTGATGGTAAGATTATCTTAAATTCTCACATGGATTGGATATATGTCACAACACAGAGAAAGAGTCGTCAATGTCGAGGGATGTATACCCCAACGACTCTATAAAGTCGTCAATGTATTGACACCAAAAATGACGACTCAAACCTGCAACTTTTCCAGGTTATGAAAAATTGTCAAGGTAATATGATATACCTTGACGGCTCTTAGCTTGGGTCAGAAAGAGGCGTTATTTTGTGTGTTTATACCAAGACGACTCTGAATATTTTTGGGACAGAGAGACCGTTTGTTTTTCACCTGGGGTCGTTGACGTTTAAAAAAGGATCGTTCATAGAGGATCGTCATAGGTTTCTATATTGTGTTAACGACTCTAATCTAGGGTAAAAAATATGAAAACCAGAAATATGGTCGTTATCTTGATCATCGTATACCCTAACGATTTTTTATGGTCTCTACATGCATATGAAAAATCGTTAAACTGTAACTGAAATTTTTCGGGTGAAGATTTTATTTTCTTTTTCTTGGAGTCGTTAATGGAGGAGAAGAGAAGAGTCGAGAGGGTGAGAGCGAAGGAAGTAATTTGTTTGTTAGAACTAGAAATGAATTGGGGCTTAGCAGTAAGGGTTAATAGGTTTTTAAAAATTATTTTTAGTGAAGGGTAAAATAATATTTTCACAAAATTTTAATACACCCCTGAAAAATTTGGGACGCAAACAAAATGGGTGAGGCCCCTAATTGTTTTTCGGGGACCCAATTAAACGAGGATAGTTATGCCCATGAGCCTATCCTTATCTCCGATATCGTGATGCGAGAACTGATTGAGGGCCGTTTATAGAGATTAGAAAATAATAACCGTGCATGCTGATACCCTAGTCTGGACGTTGGTTGGCAAGTTCAATAAATTAATAACCACACATTCCATGTTTATAATAAAGAAAGAAAGATGTAGGTAGCTTAGCTGATAAAATTTGAAAATTTGCGAGAACATATTTTATATTAATTTTTTAATGGCCGGAAAATGAAAGTCTAAAGTATATCCTCATGTGACGTTGACTCGGCATAATATCTAATGTTTTTTTTTGAGAAAATTAAAGAAATTAATAAAACTAATCATTGGAAGTGGTCCTTATGATACTTGTGAATAAAAGAAGTGAAGTGAAATGGTCCCCATGACACTTTCACCAAAAGAAGTAAAGTGAAATGTTCCACATGACACTTGTCATCAAAAGAAGTTAAGAGAAAAGTGGTCCCAAAAAACTAAAGTAACATTTGACTTAGCCAATTAGGAAACCAACCTATTTTTTTGGAACTGGGATAATATTTATAGAAACCAGCCTATTATTTAAGAACGGAAGGAGTATTAGTTAAGGTTAATTGATTAATCTTGTGTTTAGTCATTCCAGTTCAGAGGGATTAATGGTGCAGATTAAAATGTCACGCGCACACTCGTTATATAGCATAACAAAATTGGACTATCAATTGGTCAAGAGTAGGTTTAAGTAACTCCAGCAGGTCGCCTGACTTTTGGATCCGTCGCGCAAATCTCCATGCACCTTCACGCGACTTCATTTGAAAAGTGTATAAATAGAAGGTGGGCGAACATTGGCTACATAGAGTGAAATATCTGTACTTCCCATTCATCAAAATACTGTGGGTTGCGGGTGTTAGAGTTTTTCCAAAACTAAATTAGACATTCTAAGGAGGGGGTTCAATTAATTCTTTCAAAGAGTTGTCAGATTATTCTTTTCTGAGATCATTAGTTGTTCAGCTTATTCAGGTAAGATTCTCTATTAAGTAGCTACTACTTTTCTGTAAACTTATACTAGCGTATTTGCATGGTAAATTTAGGTTGCAACATTCTAGTTATAATGTTCAAAAATGGTCTAACTGAGTGATCTTGATAGCTGTTCCCTGTACCAATTTTGGATTTCATGTTGGGTCTTGTTTGTATCTAATTAGGCTGATATCTAAATCAATCGATTTGGTGACAGCATTCAATAAATTGGAACGTATAGAATCTTTGAAACGTCAAATGCTTAGGTCATATTTCCTAACATATTCATAATCTCTATAGCTGCGCAGTTCTTTGTATGCACTCCCCAAATGTTACTACTACATATGACACAACTTAGTTACGCATCCCTTTAGGTGTGAAAGAGTATTGATGCCGACGAACAGCGGCATTACCACTTAACCCACGTGAGTTACCAAATCCCATATGGTTGACTTGAAGGATGATTTTTGCTGGGTACTGGGTGGTCCTAGTAACTTTCATCAAATTTAATATGAGAATGATTTATCCACCGAAATAAAAGGACCTAATTGTGTACGGTGTGAGAGGGGTAGGGTCTTCTCCCACCCTTTCCTTATCCCAATACACAAAATGATGCATTGGGCCTGTGCGATCTCTCATGTGATCATGGGGTGTTTGATTTTCCGTGGGTCTAATTGTTGCATGTTAAAAAGGAATATAACCCTTGTTGTCTTTTTGACTTGTTTTCTAGCATCGGATATAATCTGATTCACCATCATAAAAACAAAAAGTTTCTTTTTAGTCCTAATTAATGTTATGTTAAAACTGAAACTTTTGATCTTAAAGTGAGCACACCTTCTTTGCTTTCGTGATAAAACCATAGCAGAAAAGAGATTCAGTAATCATGCTTGAATAGGGTTTGCTTTTCTTGTGGTTCATTCTTTAGTTACCACCGTATGAACTGTGCAAATAATGTTTTTGGCAATTCACTGGACTGAAATTCAAAGTCAAATCACCCCGCCGCGTTACGACTTTTCTTCTGATTTTCAATAATTTGGACTGAAAATCGTATATTGATTGATATACTACCCCACTTCTCTGTATATAGTATATAATACTCCATTAGACAATATCTTTTCTTTTATGTGAACCAAATCACCATTGAATGCCCGAAAATGAATGGTAGACTTTTATCAAGTTTTAGTATGACTATCCTTATCTCTAAGCAATTACCAGAATAGGAATTAAATTTTCACGATCATCAGACAACTCCATCTGTACTGCTAGTTCATACTGGCCGCGTTCAATGCCCATTGTCGTGAAACAAACTAAAAAGCATAAATGCGTGGTGGATAGCTACATCACTGGGACACCTACACCGCCAGACCATTGCTTTTCAATGCCTACCAGACTTTCACAATTCGTCCACGCCAAACCCACACGGACTGGACACTTGAGGACCAGATATTTTTGACAGACGTAACCCTTTTGCGAGTTAAAGTCAACAAATATCAGTGAAAGTTTAGGCACGGAGGATTAAAGTCAAAGTCAAATGACATGTCGGTTGCTGACTCGGCTCATCAGTTCCTTACATGACAAGAATTAGAGCTTCTCCAATGGTTATGTGGTCAGTTTCATATGTGGCATTTGTGAGAAGACATCCTTTGTCTTATTTGGCAACCAATTTTTTGGAAACAAAAATAAATCTTACCAATTGCGTTTTTATCTATTTATTTTGCTTAGTTGTCTCTTATTTTTAAACGGAATAAAAGATTTTTTTTGATATCCATTGATCTCAAATGTATTATCTTGGATAATTCTTATTTGATGTTGGCGGTAATGATGGTTAAAGAGTTTTTTTTCTAACATCATTCAAAATTTCAAAAAGAATAAACAAGTTGCACAATAGCCCTAGGGTACAATATCGCTTGAATTTTGTAATTTCAAAACTTTTTGTTTTTTCTTCCGCATCAGGGAAATATGATGCATCCTTGTGGAAACGGTACTATCAAAAACCAGATTGATGGTTCAGTTCAATTTTTTATTTTTTTGATCGGTGATGGTTCAATTTAATTTACAAACAATGTTATTACAACAACATGTGATCATTAGTTGAAATAAACTGTTTAGGTAAGTATGCATTGATCATGGACTACTATAGAGTACATGACAGTGAATGCATCTGTTATGCTATTGATATAATTTGAGACTATAGATAGTGATGAACTAAAATAATAATTTCTCAGAGAAGTATGATTGGATATGGTTATTGAGAGATGACTCTGGTTTTGGAAGACAAATAGGGAAACAAATTGTGTTCGTTCATGAAACGATGGACGAAAGAGAAAAACTTTATTTATTTATTTTATTATTAGATTAAATACAAATTTTAATAAAATAAATCCGTTTTTAATTTTGAACAACTGACTAGGATAACTACAAATCCTCTTGGTGAATCTATAAAAAAAGAGGGCGACCAAGAGGATGTCTACAAGTATGTCATGTCACCAATACGTTAGTCAAAGAGTCTAGGATTGAAGAATATTTTTAGGAAAAATGGTAGTGCATCCTACGTAGACGCCCTTCTACTCCAGGAGTTGGCTATAGACCAATTAGCCTTATCCTCTGCGAGTTCACTTATCACCGTCGGATAACATCAAATGAGGATCGGGTTTGGGGACCGAGTTAGTTATGGTAGGTTTTTACCTTACTCCAAGAGTACAGAAAACCCGACGACTACGTATACTTAGATTCTCTCTGTCTTCATTCTATTTATATGCGAAGAAATTGGAAAAGAACGGCCATTACCATCCCACCCATTTCTCTCTCTTCAGGTGTAGCTGACACGTCACATTTAGAATCTGTTGCACAAATCTCTATATACGTCTCAGCAGTATATATATGAATCCAAGGAGGATTAAGATCGTTAGTTAGAAGACTAAACAGAGTATATTTCTCCGTAAGAGAAAATAAGTATCTGTATTCATCAAGATTCTGTGTTTCAGTTTTCGTCAAGATTCCGTGGTTTTCATAAAGAATTTTCTCTTCTTTTTTGTTGAGATCATTGTTCATCTAATTCAGGTATAATTTATAAATTCTCTGTTTTTTTTTTCTTGAAAAAGCTTTCAGTTCTTTTCTGTAATTCTTGTTGCATGAGGTGTTAATAATTCTGTGAATTGTGTTTAACAGGAGAGATGGGTGAAGAAAGTGTTGAGATTATAATGGAGGAGGAACACAGTGTAGATCGTATTCCAAGAGAAGCAACAAAGATTTTGATTTCATTAGCATCAAGTTGGGGTGACACAATTAGTAAAAATTCATTCAAAGTCATCCCATTAAAAGGTGCAATGACGAATGAAGTTTATCAAATAAATTGGGATACAGAGAAAGGCGAATTGCCTCAAAAGGTTCTTGTTCGTATTTACGGAGAAGGCGTTGATGTCTTCTTCAACAGAGAAGTTGAAATCAGTACATTTGAGTGTATGTCCAAACATGGACAAGGCCCTCGTCTTCTTGGACGTTTCTCTAATGGACGGATTGAAGAATTTATACATGCTCGGGTACGTCTGCCACCGTAATTTAATTTACTTTACTTTTAAGTTTGTGATTAATTAATTCTGAAATGAAGTTCACCTGTAATTGATTTCAGACACTATCTGCGCATGATTTGAGAGTCCCAGAAATATCTTCTTTGATAGCTTCAAAATTGAAGGAGTTTCATAAGCTTCAAATGCCTGGTCCAAAGAATGTCATTCTCTGGAACAGATTGAGGTAAATTCAGTTCGCTCGTTGGTTCTCTCTTGACCGTTAGTTAGTAAACGTGAAAATTGCTTCTTCTTTGTTTTCTAATTCTTTCTTTGTTTTCTAATTCAGGAACTGGCTTTCGTCTGCCAAACGAGTATGTCCTCCAGAAGAAGCAATGGTGTTTATGTTGGATAGTTTGGATGAGGAAATTACAATTTTGGAAAAAGAGATTTCAGGGGAAAACCAACTGATCGGTTTCTGTCATAATGATCTCCAGTATGGAAACATTATGATGGATGAAGATACTAATTTAGTAACTATTATTGTAAGTTTTGCTTACTCCCAGATTCGTTGACTAAATTGTTATTGGCTCTTTTTCTCCTAAACAATAATCAGAAACAAAAATTCATATTCAGTTGGGGGTTTTATTGAAGATTTTCTGTTTATGCTTTTACAGGATTACGAGTATGCAAGTTATAACCCTGTTGCATATGATCTTGCAAATCACTTCTGCGAAATGGCAGCTGATTATCACTCGGAAATGCCACATATACTAGACTTTAACAAGTATCCAGGTAGGTGACAGGTTCTATTCTTAATGTGCTTATCATTCATAGTAGAGGACCAGTTCCAACTAAAACTTGCTTTCTTTGACTTTCGGGAGGACAGATTTGGAGGAGCGCAAGAGATTTACTCGTGCATACTTGAGTTCTTCAGGTATTTCAAGTATAAATATTTTGTATCCTATTTAGGCAATCTAATTGCAGTTTGTTTAACCTTCCCAGCTTACTTTGCCTTTGAGTAAAAACAATAAGGGTCCTTCCCTGAAATGTATACCCCTTGTAAATTCTAAACCTAGAACTACAAATGATCAACAATCTACTCTATCAAATGCAATTATGGTTACTATCAAGTCAATTACCTACCTTCGAAACTTTGTTGGGTTGACAATACAATTGGGTATGCAATGACGAGATCTAAATTGGTTATAAGTTATAACAACATCCAGTCTTAGTGAGTAAAGCAAAGTGCTTTGCTTCTGCAATTTATTTAGCTGATAAATTATGTACCCGAAAGACCAAAGCTAGAAGATAAAATTTTGTTCTTTTATATAAACACCTTCCTTAAAAGAGTCGGACAATTTTGTTACCATAATTTTGGTGAATAATATTGTTTCGATTCTGAATTCTTTTCTTCATCTGCTCTTATCAGGCGATGGACCTACAGATGTTGATGTGGATGCACTAGTGGAAGATGTTGAGAAATATACTCTTGCAAGCCATCTTGTCTGGGGCTTATGGGGAATAATTTCAGTAAGTCTATATGCTTTTACTTTTTAGTTAAGAGTCAGACAGTGCAAAGTTGCTTGGCCAGTTTCAACTACGCCTGGTTAAACTTTCACATGTAGTTTGTGTTTACATTAATTGTTCCCATTTTATATCTGCGTGCCAAACAGGAACATGTGAACGATATCGATTTTGATTACATGGAATACGCCAAGCAAAGATTTCAGCAGTACCAATTGAGGAAAGCTAAACTCTTACTCATGGATTCTTCTAGTACAATAGATGTAGTTACTGATTGTCCCTGAGAGTCTCAAACCTCTTCTTGTTTTCATTATCGTTCACTTTTTATGTACTTCATTGCTGAAATGTTGTATATATTTGAGTTTTACTTTTGAAGAAACATATATAGCTAATGCTTAGTAAGTATATATATCAATATCTGCCAAAACAATAGTATATATATCAATACATGCATACAAATATACCTTGCCACTAAAGCATTCTCCAAACTGCTTCTTGCACAACTACCTTATTTCCATCGCTATTAAGTATCAGAAAAATGTAGTTACTGGTGATTGACACAAATTACGGACGTCAAGACTCAGAACTGCGTCACTGGTACATGCTTCAGTCAGTTATGAAGTGAGGATAGCTCATATTGTTCCTTTCAGCTATCATGTATGTCCCCTTTACTTTCTAAATTCCCTTAAATACAGGGAAACTACTTCTATACCTACCTGGTAGACTCGAGCTTAAGGAATAGACCAATAATGTGCGACTAATAGGAGAGATGTTAGCTACTTCAAGAAAAGATAACCCCATTGGCTAGTTACACTTGTTCCAGATGTTTGAGTACAACTGTGTTATTTGAACATCTCTGATGGCGCCCGCCCACGTATGTTAGCTATAAGTTGCATTATTTAAAATTAACAAAATCACCATATACTGGGTCGAACACTTGTGGTCAATATATATTATTGCACATATCATTCAGTATAACCAGAAATTACAGCCGTAATTGATAACATCCATACCTGTTTCCAAATGAACTAACTCCCCCTGCGGAAGCGATCTTTTAGCATGGACCAGACTGTACACATTTGAGCTTTGGTAGATATTGACACTCTTTCCAAAGAAGAGTATTCTGGAGTAACAGGAGGCAAACTTCTTTTGCAGAAACAGTAAATCCGTCCAGACAACCGGTAATGAGCTATGATTGAAACTTATAACAGGATATATTACAGTGTAATGGAATGCAAAATAGATGTCTTCACAGTCTAAGCAAAAGACAATAGAATATAGTGTAAGCTCCACTGCTATAATATGATTTTGACAAGGATGCGAGAATATAGCTGCGACCACTTCAGTCGTACGGCCTTTTCTTACATTGTTGCAACCAATGTGCCATAAGATATGTATATATATCTCTGTGTGTGTGTGAATATGCAACAAACCTAGACAACCCTTCCTTTACACTGATACGAACTGAAAATAACAGTATGATCCAAGAAAATTAACAAGGAGGACTTCATGTTCTCTTACCATAATTCAAATTCATTTAGAAATATCACACAAGGAGTAGAGCCTATCTACGATGGAGTCAATAATATCATGGGACCCACTAGTCCCAGCAAAGGGCAAGTGCTTAGGAGCTTCAGCTCTATCGAAATAAAAAGACCCAGATACCAACTTTTCCTTCGGCTGCAAAGCTAACCAAACAATTGTGTCTGCACCCTCCTCACTGGTTCTGAGCTTCCCTGACATTCTGAAACACCAAATAAAGATTAGTACCACAAATAGCAAAATGATGCTGTGTTAACTAAACCAAGATATTAAGAGGGCTTCTCCTTGCCTTTCAGAAAAATCAGGTAAGCTTTGAGCGACACCTGGTGTCTCAGCCCAACCAGGATGCATCGAATAGAATCCAATTCCTTTGTTTTTATGTAGTTCTGCCCACTTTTCAGTCAAGGCCACCTGAAAAAGAAAAGAAAATGCACCATCATATATTTGTTTCTCTTGGAATGTTTCGGTAGTGTTTTTCTAATCTACTCCTGGCATTCAAACTAAACAGACTACAATCCAATAAGTAGACAAGAATTCATTCCTTTGTCATCTTAACACAGAGAATAGTTGAGATATGAAGAATTTTCGCACTCAACGCTTCCTAAGATACCAGACATACTAACCTGAACTCTCTTGTTTCGAGCATATTGCAGCACCCCATCAAACTTGCTTTCACTGAACTGCAGAATAAGAAGACGAAGTAAAATTCATCAGAGGAAAAAGAGGAGAGAAATTTGACCTTCTTGTTCTCTAATGCAAAAACATAAATATAGTGATGGTGTAAAATGAGCCAACCAAAATATATAAAATTCACCTGTAAATCTACCGTTAAGGGGGACGTGTACATCCCACCAGAGGACACTGTAATTACTCGAGCATCAGGTGTCGCTTTCTCCAGCAATGGCAACATCAACTCTGTTATACAAAAAGTTCCTGCTACATTTACGGCAAAGTTCATCTCCAGTCTGGCAAAAAGTACAAACAAAAATACACAAAATGCATCATTTTTCCCTGAAGCATAAATCTAACATATTATCTGTTTCTAAATTCGTGCTGCAAAAGTATAAGAAAAGTAATTGAATAACTTTTAAGATTGAATACAGACCCTTCTGGTGTAGTAGTTCGGTTATTATCAATTAATCCAGCATTATTAACCTAAAATTAACAAGATTCATCACCATTAAACTTTGCATTTGTTTGATAAATAGACTCATCATAGCATAATAATATTCAGCATAGTATGACGAACAAGAGGAGGTTCATTTACAGAACTATGAAATCAGGTAACCAGGACATAAGAAATCAGAAAATGATGAAGCAAAACCATACCAAGATATGGACAGGTTGCTCCTTCGAATGAAATCTTGATGCGCATGACTTGATATCACTGATAGACGAAAGATCACATACCTTGAAGCAAATTTTAACATAATAAAAAGAAATAGCGCATAACTTTAACAACCGAACATTCTAAGTCATACCGAGTTGCACTGCTGCATGCGACAATTACATTTATCATATCACAGGAGGTTCATGCTATAACTTATGGACTACCATGTGAATTGTTTATATCACTTTCACAGGCACAAATCATTTTACAACCCACTGGATTTGCAATAAAAATCCAAGAAAGAATGATCATTCCCGAGGGGAGAAAAGAAAAGAAACTGAGTCTGAGTATACCTCCAAGTACACATTTTGGTTACCAGTGGCTGATTGAACTTTTGAAACAGCAGCCTCTCCTCGTTCTTTATTTCGACACACCATATACACATTTCCCCCACTAAAATTCAACAGTAATTCCAAGTTAAATAATGAAATAAAGGAAAAATGAACTTGGAATTTTTTAAAAAGAACAGATATACTGAAGGTTTGTAGACAGACCTAGAAGCAAGAGCCTCAGCAACAGCATAACCGATTCCTGAATTAGCTCCAGTAACTACACAATTCTTGCCATCTATTCGTATTTTCATTTCATCTTCTTTAAACTTCTTAGTATGTTCACTACATTCCAATGATTAAAAAAAAAAAAAAAAGAATTTCTAACATTTACTAATTGATGGTCGAAAATTGATAAAAATGAACAGGAATTAAACTCACATGAAACCTGATTTTGTAAAATTGAGATATCCAAATACACCAAAAGCAGCTGTTCTCCATGCCTGTGAATGATTTTTAGGGTTTTAGAGTTTGAACCAAAGTTCAAAATAACATTAATAAGTTCCATATTGTTCTTATTAAAAAGTTACCTTCTGAAGAAACATTCTTGATACTAGTAATCCAACTACAAGTGATGAGAAACCAATTCCGATGTGAAGATTCTTTAGATCTGAATCTGAGGGATAGGCCGGGGAAGAAGAGCCAGCCCCAAGCTGCTCAACAGTAGCTCAGCGAATTCTTCTGTTGTCTGCCAGTTTAGCCGAGTTTTGTTTTGTTTTTTGCGTTTTATGATGGTCAGAGTGTGCGCACTCGTCAATAAACAGGCATATCAAAGGGTGTTGAGTGATGACACGTAGATAGAGCCGTGACCATTAAAATCCACTGGATCTAGAGGTTGTTCTCGTGAAATCAAGGCTCTACGGAATACTAAATTCGACTCTTCTAAATTCAATCCGCGAGTATATGCGGGTTGCACAACTTTAGTCTTCAAGGTTCTTTCTTCGATTAGACCAAGTACACACTAACAGATAATGCCAGTAGATACTAGGAAATAGAGATAAAAAAGAATTAAAATAGCCTTAGCATCCTTGATGTTGGCATTTAATATGCACCTTTTTGGATCGAATGAAATGTGATAGATTGTTCATCAAAAAAATAAAAAAATAAAAATAATCAGCTTGCGTTTTGGCAACATCCACTGTTTCGCCTACATCTGCACAGCTCTCGACGTGTCAGGCTTTTCAAGGATGGAGGGTGCCTGGTTTAGGGACAAGCCGTCAATGGCACTGTGTAAAGTGCTCTCAATTTGCATCTTGTCTTGTAACGACACATCCAGGCTCTCGTTCCCCCGCTTGTCTTTTCCTTTGCCACTGCTATGCTTCTGTTTGCTCTGGGAATACACCAAAATGGAAAGCGCAGAGTTGAAGGACACAAGCAAAGATAATTATAAGAAAACCGGTTTGGTCGATATGCACAAAGTTAATTATTCTATAAAGGACTTGATGTTCGCAGGCGATTAGTTTCTCAAGAGAAAATGTCTACACCCTTGTGACCGTACAAGAAAAGATGCATGAAAGTTGAAAACTATACAAACTACAAACAACCCCATGAGCTTTTGCTAAGAAAGAAACAAGAGAAATCTTATGAGTCCAACAGACGATAAGATGGTCAATTTGGAGATAGTTAAGCATAATACCTGTTTTTTCTTAGCACGCTTTTCCTTGTCATTTACTTTTTGCTCGCTCCCAGCTTGCAAAATCTCCTCTTCCTCACGAATGAACTCCTCTTGCCTCTTCAGAGCAACAGCCTCTTGATATGCCACTTCAATTTTATTACTGTAAAATGAAATAAAAGAGTGGGCTGGTGACAGTATCCCTACTACAGCAAGATACATTATGTCTAAGCTATTTTAAAATCTCCTGGAAAGCATTATGTGTCTTAAAGGATCTCACATGTAACCAAAATTGGTAGGAAATTTTAGATCCTGGATTTCGACCCAAGGAAATAGGGGGGATGATAATCCACGGTGCCATAAGGATTTTGCTCAGAAGTACACCATTTGCATTTCTAGATGTAGTTTCAAGGAATGGAGCAAGCCCAGTGCAAATGTGAAGTACCTGAATATATGAGTTAAGGCAATAATTTCCACAGTCCTACGACCTAGTTCCACCAGCTTGTTCTCTTCACGCTTAATGTCAGCATAGGTTCCATCCTACACAGGAAAAGGGAAGCATTTCATTCTTGAATCAAGGTAACTAAACATAACATCTATGAAATTACATTCTTGAAATAAGAACTTCGCTCCGCGACAGATAATAAGAAAGTATTCTAGCATTCCATACCCTATGCATTTGCATGGTACACCGTGTACAAAACAGTAGTTTGAAGTTATATCGTTCAACTCAAAGATAATCTAAAAAGCCCAAGGAATTCACAGTTTTATTAAGACAACTACTGTTTTTTACCTTGGTACGGTTTTGAGGGCCCTTTTCATCCTTCGGGGGCAAAGCCTCGAGCGCAGCTCTCTCAATAAGCAACAACATATCATCCATTAGGGTAAACATGCCATTTTTAACACGGACGATAGGAGCTGGTGATTCCGCAGCGTTCATTACCTTTTCTCCAGCTGTATTACTCTTACTATGCCATTCAAGAGCCTTCAAACCACGGTAGAGACACTCCATTACCAAAGTGGATGTGACTTCTTTCTCTTTAAAAAACTGCTTAACAACTACTTTCAAAATCACATCTGTTTGCTCCCTGGACATTCGACATCTAACATTTTGGTCAACACCCAACCAAAAAGCACAGAAGCTGCAAGCATCCAATGTAACAATTTGTTATACGATACACAAATATGAAATAGTAGAACAGCATCACAAACGAGTTGCAGAAGAGATAAGAAAGAGGTGTCAAAAATGAGATCTGATGTTCACATAAGCATTGCATAACGTCCTTGGTTGGACCCAAGTAAGCCCCAACCCTCTTATAATTTATTCCGTTTGTTTGAAACGCTCAAGAATATCTACATGCTAAAACTATCCATCTTTAAGTGACATTGTACTATTTTCTAATTAGTACAAAAGAATTGATGAGAAATCCTATTAAATTAGAAATGTGAAAAATTATAGCTTAAAGCATAGCTACAGAGCCCAAGATTTCGAGTTTAAATAAGTTTCAAACTTATGGCCTAGCTCTTGACTACTTCGCTGCGAGGCAACAATTATTCAAACTACATAAATTCAAGGAAACTCAGGTCTGTGGCTTAAGCGCTGGTTCAAGATTTTGGGGAACTATGTAAACCCAAAGCTACCAAATGTCAGGCCAAGTCAAGATATCAAACTAACTTCTACAACTTCCAATCACTCTGAATGAAATTATTAGTAAAAACGATAAGAATAACTACTAATGAGAGAAGAAAGCAAATTAAGCAGATGAAACCCCTGATTACTAGAAAAACTATGACAAATTAACAAGGAGGACTTGCAGAAGATACCTTGCACTGTCCCCAAGCAAGTCCCCAAGTTTCTTTTGTTTTTCTTCAAGAAAACTCCCGCAAATTTGCTCTACATTTGCTCGATATACACAAGCGAGTTCTCTCCTATACTGACAATCCAAGCAACGAAAAAGACGGTCCTTTTTCTCCCTTGAGTAGGCCAAAACCTCAGAGATAAGTTAGTTTTAATCGAGCCCAAGAAACCCAGTGAAGTGATAAGAATATAGTATCGTTTACTTAAAGAAACCCAGTGAAGTATGAAACAAGCAGATGGTGCGTACCAGAAAATGCAAGTACATAACAGTAAATAACTGGAAATAAAAGACACACCTAATAACTTGAACTTGAGCCTTTATAACAAGAGTATCATTTACAATAAACCCATCCATCACTTCTGTTAACTCCATAAACGTTTTCCAACCCCAATCATGCTCCTTCTTCCAGAACCTGTGCAATGTATCTACAAACCTTCCGTTAGTTAGATTAGGACAAAAGGATCACAACTAAGAAATTTTAACAGTAAAAAACACATATAACCAACCGACCAGAATATTTAGATTTCTTTGGATCTTTATTAATAACAGCAATTGTGAACTGAGCAAAGTGGCTCCACCCTGTCAATGTTGGAAGCAAATATATATATATATCATCAATCAATGAACAAGCAAAAATCGAGCAGCATAAGTGGAATGTTATTAAAGTTATCAAACCTGGCAAAAGCTTATCATGGTTAGCAACACAAAGAAACAGCGAGAGATGGTTGCAGACATCACATCCTTGGGGGTAATTAAGAGGTACCTAGTGACCCATCAGAAGCGCAGTCATAATTAGAACACCCAATTCTTATAACTTTTCAAATTAGTAAACAAGACGTAACTGTACCGTATGCCTCTATTTCATACGGTACAACCTAAAGCCTACCTTTAATCATGGAAATAATTAGCTATCGTGTCCTTTCTACAAAATATAAATTACATGAACTTAAACCATTTTGTATAGTTTTTCAGTATAAATTATATATCTTATTCGACTTTATGTGTAATCTGTAATCTCATACCATTTGTAACCGCTAACCTCAAATGCATTGCTCCGAAGCTCTCGTTTGCTAATCCGTGAAAAGTTATCTATCTTCCATGTGAACTTTCCGTATAGCTCAGCTGGTTTCGGCCCTACATAAATGAGAATCATCAAACAGTAAACAAAGAGCCTTTGCAAAAATGATGTATCAGTTGAACACAAAGTCCCTGACCCTGGCAAGAAAGTTGTTATGAACAACCACTTCTAATCCTTGTATATTTTGGATACAGAACCATCATTTTGAAATTATCAGGAAACATATGATCAAACTGGAGCCTGAAACCACTACCACACATTTTGAACAACCAGTATCATGCAAATGGGTCGTCTGCAAAGCACGCTCTTTGAAGAGCAAAAGACGATATGCTTCAGCAGTGGTCAGATGGTCGAAGAAAGCTTTTCAACAAAATTGAACCCAAGGGGTTTTATTTCAATCCACACAGACAATTTTTGGCTGGTACCGCTTTTGAGCATATCCACCAGTTAATGCTATTCAACGATCAAAAACAAAAAATTATTCATTATAGTATTATTTGGATATAAGTGATCAAAATGCAAAGAAATGACAACTGACTTAACAGTAGAAAAATAGAAGGATTTTTACCATCTTTATTACATAGCATTGGATCGGAAGAAGATGCATTCCCCTCAAACTCATGTACTGCAGCATCTAAAGGTTGGTATGCTGCTGTGAAAAGGATGAATTTGTGGTTTGTACTCGCTGAAACAGCTTCAAGAACTCGAAGAAACACTTGGGGGTTCTTCAAAAAACCCATGCTGCATAAACAAAAGGGTATTTTGAGATTATTGATCCGCCTACGTGTGAGTTACATAAAACCAATATATTCCAGAAAAAAATCTCCAACTAATCGATATATTCTATAAAAGGGTATATGTGAAAAACTTCATTTTCTTTTTTATTTGTATTGTATATGTGCCATAAACTTTGATTCAAAGGGAAAAATTCCAGAAGATTACCAAGTCAGAAAAAATATATGGCAGAAATTTGGAGACTTGCCTTCCTATAGAACTTAACCCGATGAAGATGGGGATATCTGAGGCAGAAAATTTTAAGAAATTTTGCAAAGAAGCGTGAAGAGTACATAGTTCGTCTTTTGCTGGTTGATGTCTCGGAGAACCAAAATCTGAAATTCCTCTGCAATCGCTACATGAAAATTGCCATCTCATTGGAGGAAACCAAAATCCACATACTCGGACAATTTTGGGCCAATAACCTGGGGGTCGCAATCATGCAATGAGAATGGAATTATAGGAATAAAGACCATAAAGTTCGACGACTAAATGTTTGCAATAATTTTGGCGGTTCACATGAAATAAGTTTTTTTGCAGATAACCACAAGCATTTAAAAATACATGTTGACTGAAGAATAAGAATTAAGATGGGTAATCAGCATACCTGGGAACTCCACAACTTCCCTGCTGAACCCATACCTGCAAGTTGATAGTAGAGCAGTGTTCAGAGAAGTTAAAGAACTACATTTTTGGCATGAAGGATGAAGCTGAACTGAATCCAGAAATTAAGGTGGGGTCTTACAAAAGCAAGGGAGATTGAGGCCAATTGTGCGACATGGGAAGACCTGTTACTGGATCCTGAATTCAGTACAAATGCTACTTGTAAGTTATATGGGTAGTCTAAAATTTAAGAGATGCAGCACATATGTACCCATATTTAGTTGATCAATGGACTATTTAAGATCAGAGATACCAACCGTGAAAGGGAAATAACTTAGATTCAAATCATTTCTCCACAATCCCCATTCCTCTGTAAAAAGTGGCCACATCCAATGAATCACATCTTTCCAACATATCTATTTTGTGTACTAGGGTGAGAAATGAATTGTATTAGATAAATCTAGAAGCTAGAAAAAAAAAGGAGATTTAGTGGTACATAAAAGACGAGTCTAATGGGTAAGAGAAAGAAACAAAAGCACAAGAAACACAAGTGCATATGATATGGTAAGCAAGCTATTTTGTTTTATGTTGAGTAATTCCTAATTTGGAAAGAAAGATGATTTACCATGTGAGGAGGAGCTTCTTGAAGATATATGTATAAGAGTGGGAACTCCTTCTTGAAGTGCCGTTCAAATGATGAAGGTGCACTGAGAAACAAAGTTTGCCATAGTGTTATCAGAAAACATAACAATTTGGTAGCTAATAGGGGCAAAAGAATAAAATGAAACCCCAACAGCTAAGCCACTACCATCCTTAAATTATCAACAAACAAACAGGAAATAGTTGAAGTTTTTCTTCAGTACCTATTGGGAACAACATATGGAGCACCAACAATGCAACGCACATGAAATAGTTCTGCGAGGTTCCATCCTTCCTGTATTATCATTTCAATACAACAGCAAATCAATGACAATGGTGGGTCATCATTGCGAGCACAGCCGTCCACTGTATGTTGTATAGTCAAGTTTAGACATAAATACCAATGCGAAGAAATTTATCAAAATAAAATCAGCAACCAAGTTTGGGCCATCATCAAATATTTTTTCCATTGTACTCAAGCATTGTAGTCTATGCTCTTTTCTAACAAGCTTCTTCTGCAAAGAAAACGAGCTTTGTACTTCGCACCCTGATATAATCAAAACCCAAATAAAAGGAACATTAGAACTTACGCATCAAACTTCAAACAAATATATCTCATATTTGAAATATCTTGTACTTTTTCGACCCCATATAAGATTTTTTTACAAGAAACCCTAACAAACATGAAACAATCAAGTTTCTTTTGATACTTCAATAAATTATGCATTTACAATATGATACGCAACTTTACCTCAAAAAAAAAAAGTATAAAATAAGCAACTTAATCATTGGAAATTCAGAATTTAAATCAGACCTGAGGGATTATGATCTTGAAGAATAGAAAGTACAGGTGGTGTTGTAATTGGATAGAAGGAGACATTTTGGTCTTCCAAGTTATCAATTAAATTCTGCAAGATAATCATCAAAGCAAAAACCCATAGTATAGTAGGGGTTGATTTTATCCAATTTTTTTCTTTCTATTACTTGCAATTTGACAAAACAGAAAAATGGGTACTGGAAAAATCAACCTGGTGAGCTGAATGAGTGATCAAAATCACATGATAATGGGGTTGATCAGAAGCAAAAGCTGCTGCAATGGCCTGTAAGAACAAATTCAATATCAAACGTTCGTTAATGGAAAGAGACACACAGAGAGAAGAGAGGGAGAGAATACAGCGATGGGGTAGACGTCGCCTTTGGTTCCAAAAGCCATGAACACTGCTCTAGGTCTCTGGTTACGCTCCATTTCGCACCTAACAATTAAACTGGGGAAGCCAAAATAGATTTCATAATCCAGCTATTCAGAGGAAACCTATATTACTGAGGCAGGAGTGGGGGAGAATTTGGGGCTGACAAGTTATGAAGTAGTAACATAAGGAACCCCTTATCCAACTATTTTTCGTAATGACCAATATATCCTCCATTAACTAAATTTTATTATGATTAGAGACTAAATTAGCTTAATTATTTGATTTGTATTTTGAAAATCAAAATTCTTTTATTTTTCTATTTTAGAAGAAGGAGAAACTTTTTGTTTCTTTTTTTTAAACCTTAGAAGAATATGATGAAACATATCGTGAAAATAATCAGGAATGAAAACTTCGTACAATCAAACCTCGATAAATGAATGCCATTGGGACAAAAAAAAATATTCGTTTAGCGGGATTATTTATTTATTTAGACGGTATTTTCTTAATTAAAAAGTTAAAATGTATAAGAGAAGATGTACAAATTTACCTAGAGTCGAAAAATGAATATTTATTTATTTAGACGGTATTTTCTTAATTAAGAAGTTAAAATGTACTGTATAAGAGAATTACCTATTGGGTATTGGTCAAAATTCTTATCAATAATTCAATGGTCATAGAAGAAAGGTGACCCAAGATTAATTGGTGTCATTTTTAATTTAGGTTATAAAAATGTGATGGACGTCGAACATCTATTAAACTATCCTAACGAAAATGATGCAATTATATATTGAATCTCCAACAGACGAAGAAATTATAGAGCCAGTGATATATGATGAGAATGATCCTGAACCAGATGATAGTAGCATCGTACCTAATATGTCATTCAAATGCCTTTCAAGCGATGATCACCATAAAAATTACTTGTTACAACATGAGCAAAATATTCCAGAAATTATGAAAGCATTACATAAGATTAAGGTTGCGGTGCATTTTGGTTTGAGTGGAAGAAAAAAACAATCAACCATAGATGAAGAATTAACTTCACATTTTGGTTTATTTCCATATATATTTTTATGTAAAATTTACTAATTATGTATATTGATTTATTCTCATATATATATTTTTAGTGATTATTCGTTTATATTTCTATAGGGCCTTTAAGGATTCAATTTTTTTTATTCATTAATGCATTAAGCGAGGTTATTCATTTATCTCCTTGGCCAAAGTCGGGACTGGAAAGAATTATTCATTTGGCGAGGTTATTCATTTATCGAACATTCGTTTATCGAGGTTCGGCTGTAGTTGACTCCATTACCATACAATTTTGTTGATTCTAATACGTTAAATAACGTTAAAATATGGGTTATTTTTTGTGTTACGGCCGAGAAATAATGCAGATCCAGCCGTAAATATCAATTACAATTAAGAAAAATACCACATTCGAGCAGTAAGTGAGGATTATCAGTTAGGAACTTAAGAACACCCAATTATAAGCTACAATTACTGCTGGGAAAAGAAGAACTCCATGCCGTAAAAACATTCCAGAATCACATGTGTTTTCATAGGCTAGGTTCATTAGTTTGAAAGGCAACTTTCCTAACTGTAACTGTGTATGTGGTTTGAAATTTTAGAGTTTGGACATACGCACTACGACTTAAATTGTAAAAATCCTTTCATTCATTAAACCACATTACAACATATTAAATACTTACTTGAGCCACATTACAAATTTGGATTTAATATTCCCTACGATTTATGAAGAAGTCCTTGATGATGGCGAAACGAGCTTCGTCGTTGAAAGATGAACCTTTTCATTTTCTCCATTTGTTCCTAACTTGAGCTACGACTTCAACATCAGTTTCACCTCTAAGACGAAGTTGATTGCAAATATGAAGTAAAGTCATACATTATTCAACTTCTTAGCGTATTTTTCCAAATCAAATAAACAAATCAACTCCATCATGCTTATTAGTGTTACTAGTGTCACTACAAAAGTTTTTATAATGTTTTTTCAATAACTAACACTCACTAAACCACATTGTTTTTGTTCTTATCCCCTCTTTGGATAGCATAATACATTTCTGAATAAATTACATTGAGATTATAAGGGTTTGGGTGGAGATTATTGATGTAGAGTCGGTGATTTTGATTTGGGATGGTGGATATATGGAGGTGAACTTATTTTCCATATAAATAAATGGTGAAACTATTATGTTTTTCTTCAAAGACTACCCAATTAGTCTTCTAACAGATCTAATTTTCAAAAACTAGCCAATAAGATGTTTTATTAATAGAAATTCAAGTACTTACGACTAGGAAATGGCTATGTCGACCTAGTCATAAGTAAGAATAAACTTGTTCTGCTTTGGTTAACATTTTTATGTCTATGAGTCCAAGTCGAAAATTTGACAGTTCTGAGTTACACCATAATTACGGCTACAGTTCCTAATTGTAGCCGGGTGCTTACCGCTGTAAAAAAGTGTTCAATTTTTTTTGGGCTTTACAAAGGAATTTACGTATCCGAAATCATGGCTAGGTATCCCAACTGTAATGCAAATTTACGGTTAGAAATTCTAGACATACAAATATATCAATTATTTTGGGTAAATCAGAGGTTCTAACGACTAGAATTCCTAACCATAAACATATCTTACGGTTTGGAATTTATAAACGATATTATGGGTGAGTTTTTAGCTAAGCGTTTATAGATAGTTGTGTCTAGGTTTTGAGAATTATCGACCTAGACGTAAGTATCCATGAGTTTCCAGCATGTAATTTTATCATTGTACTTAGTATTAGACAAATGAAAACACTAAAATTCATTCATGCACGCTAAGTTAATGTGGATAACTGAAAACAAATTGCAATCTACCCGTCCAGATCCATTACCAAATAATAGACAAAGTTTTTGAAAAAGCGGGGGTCTAACAACACCACCCAATATTTTGCTTAGCAGTCTGTATGGACAAACTCAAATATACTTTTAAGAGAATCAACAAGACTCAATCAACTAAAAGTATATCAACGAGTTTATATATCTCTCTTTATTTGATTTCCTCAAACAGAAACTGCAAGTACTAATCAAATCCAAGGAATAACTTGGATGGTACCAAAGACCAATATCCAAGTGTCAACCAATATCAATCAACAACTGTTAGGTCGGATTCTCTAATTGATTGATCTAACACACAACCTGTATTATTTCAATTATAAAGATAAAACAATATAATGCGGAAATTGAAATGACACAGACACCATAAATTTTGTTAACGAGGAAACCGCAAATGCAGAAAAACCCCGGGACCTAGTCCAGATTGAACACACATTGTATTAAGCCGCTACAGACACTAGCCTACTTCAAGCTAACTTCGGACTGGACTGTAGTTGAACCCCAATCAGTCTCCCATTGATCCAAGGTACAGTTGTACTCCCTATGCCTCTGATCCCAGCAGGATACTGCGCACTTGATTCCGTTAGCTGATCTCACCCACAACTAAGAGTTGCTATGACCCAAAATCGCAGGCTTTGACAATAAACAAATCTGTCTCACACAGACAATTCTATCAAAGGATCAATCTGTCTCCCACAGAAAAACCCTAAAGTTTTTGTTCCGTCTTTTGATAATAATCAAGGTGAATAGGAACCAATTGATAATCCGGTCTTATATTCCCGAAGAACAGCCTAGATTAATCAATCATCTCACAACAATCTTAATCGTATGGTAGCGAAACAAGATGTTGTGGAATCACAAACAATGAGACGAAGATGTTTGTGATTACTTTTTATATCTTGCCTATCAGAGATATCAAACCTCAATCCAATCAATCTGATTGTACTCGTACGATAGAAGATGCAAGATCAGATCACACAACTACGATAAAAGTAGTATCGGTCTGGCTTCACAATCCGAATGAAGTCTTTAAGTAGTTAACCTGGTTTTAGAAGAAGAAAACCAAAGGTTAAAGGAGAACCGACTCTAGTACGCAAACTAGTATCACACGTAAGGTGTGGGGATTAGTTTTGCACAATACTAGATGTCTCCCTTATATAGTCTTTCAAATCAGGGTTTTTCCTTGGTAACAAAATAATCAATATTCACCGTTAGATGAAAACCTTATTTAGATTCAAGCTAATATTTTTCAACCGTTAGATCGAAAACTTAGCTTGTTATACACAAATGAGCTGCACGCTTCTAGGTTTGTTAACTGTACCCAAAAATGTACATTGTTGGTTCAACAATAGTTAACCAAAAGGTTAGCCATATGAGCATTTCATATCAACCATGTTCTTCTTCACCATAACTAGTTCAAATGACTCAAATGAACTAGTTAGAAAGTTGTTCAATTGCAAGGAAATCTTATGTAACTACACACGACACAATTGAAGCAAAGATGATTTGATTCACTTGAAGCGGTTCATGAGCTTTTATAGCCACGGTTTGCAAACTGCATTCCTTAGTGTTTTTAAAGTTTAAGTTCAGAAATAATCTTCAGATATATAACCTTCTTAAGTTCGCACACTAGGTTCGCGGACTTAAGAAACCGGACAGAGTTTACAAACTCCAGTAGAAATTCTCGGGATGAGAATTTCGTCGGTTCGTGGACTGGGTTCGCGGACTTAGATCATGCAAGTAGTTTGTCAACTCCAGCAGAAATTCTCGGATTTGAGAACTTCGGCAGTTCGCGGACTGAGTTCGCGGACTTGGAAACAAGCCATTCTTCCGGTTTCTCTTGATCAACAAAGTTCGGAAACTTTGGTTCAAGGAGTAGGACTTATACATAAATGTGTTTCCACAACAATGCTTATGTCCATCATTCGTTATGTAATCTAAACTCTCATTTCAATCATTGAAACATTCTTAGAGGACGTTATATAGTTGTTACATCATTTCTCGTCAAATTGATCGAAACATATCATGACTTTCGTCACTAGGTAAAGATAAACTTGGTCGAAGCGAAAAGCTTACCAACACATATTTCGAGATATAGATAGGCGAGGTATACTCGGCTCGAAATACCAAATGTGTATAATCTAACTATATATATATATATAGCATACGACTTTTTGTCTCAAGAAGTAGGAGATAGAATAGATAGACTTTTGAGTGATAGATAAGTTCAAGTCTTCACATACCTTTTTGTCGAGAAGTTCCACCGGTTCCTTGAGTAGTTCTTTTACTTGTATGATGAATCTCCATGAAGTCCTTGAGCTCAACTACACTTTCTATCCTAGCCCGAGACTTAGCTATAATAGACTAGAAATCAAGACTTATAGTTTTGATCACTAACATTGACAAACATGCTTGAGATAGAAACGCATGCGAGTTCGACCGAGCAATTCCTCGCAGTTTTAGATAATAAAAATTCAAAACACTAAATATCCATAACCAAACACCACTACAACTCCATAAGTCATTCAAATCCTCATATGATGCCTCACCCGATCCTGATGCCTCTTTTGAATCATTATCCTCTTCTACAACCTCTTCTATAACTTGAGATCGACCTCGATCACGTCAGTTAGAGCATAGCTCGGTTGAACTTACCAAGCGTTCGTATGCCAATTTTGGTTGTCATGTTTTAGTATCAAAACTCATCTAGAGTCGCTTGATTAAATACTAGAGTCAACTTCGTTTAGGTTAGACTAGAAAGTTTAGGAATGTTGAGACGTACAAGTATTACTCTGAAGACCTGAATAATGAGAAGACGTAACGACTACAACGAGGACATCATCCTCCCACTCGAGGTTAGTAATACTGACTTGACTTTTTTCCATTCCTAATGTATCTTTCAAGTCATATAATATTGAAAACATAACATGTGAAGCTGTATATATTTAATACTCTAGTGGTTAGACTTGGTCATATCATTATGATCAAAGTGTCAAGGAACTTATTGAATTACGAAGTATAGATGCTTATCTTTTGGAACTTCGTAAATATGATATCAACATAATCTTTGTATTTAGTTACTTGATTATGTGTAAGCTATAGGTATGATTTCACCATAGGAAACAATGTTTTATAACATTTGTTTAAAGGAAGTACATA
This sequence comes from Papaver somniferum, assembly GCF_003573695.1. Lineage (NCBI taxonomy): Eukaryota > Viridiplantae > Streptophyta > Magnoliopsida > Ranunculales > Papaveraceae > Papaver > Papaver somniferum. The sequence goes on from NC_039360.1 coordinate 122,879,114, forward strand.
TATGAACTTGTTTCATAATTGAAAGGAAATCATGATTGGTCAGGTTCTTTATTGAATATCTTTTGAATGACCATTATAAGATGACAAGGTAGAACCTATCTTAACTTGTTAAGATTTGAGGTATGACCGGTCACAAGCTACTTTGTGAAGCATGGTGTAACCAGTCACAAGCTGCATTGGGAAGTTAATTGGTCTCAAGTTACTTTTTGGAAGTATGGTGTAACCGATCACAAGCTAATTTCGGAAGTTAGTCGTAATCGGTCACAAGTTTCTCTGGGCACCAAGGTATAACCAACCACAAGCTAACTTGGGAAGTAAGGTGTAACCGATCACAAGCTACCTCTGGGAAGCAAGGTGTAACCGGTCACAACCTAGTTTGGGAAGGATGGTATAACCGATCACAACTTACATTGTGAGTTTGGTATAACCGATCCCAAGGAGCAAAACCGAGTTTCCAATATTCACACATCTCTTTATGTTTTGTGTGAAGCTTGGAATTAGGGTTTGCTGAGAAACTTCTAGATGTCGACATATTTGAATATGTACATAACTCTTATCATTAATTGTTCAAAGATATTCCTTGATACTCAAGGTGATCCCATACCGAAAAATTGAAAAGCATTTAATTACGATTTTCATAATATATGTTTTAATTACCAGTTGTTTGCCCAGAAATATTTCCGGGCACTAAACACGATGATTTTGGTGTTGTTAATGGAAACAGGGTTAAAAACATGAAACCAGAATAAAGAAATGAGACGCAGAGTTTACGTGGTTCGACATGGTTTGCCTACATCCACGGGTGAATTCCCATTGGGAGTGATGTTTTATTGATCTTTAGGATTACAATGGATTTCCAATAACTTTTTTTTGTATTAGCTTGCCTTCCTCCTTATTCTCTACCAGGGTGCCCCTATTTATACAATTCTGAACTAGGCACTTACTCTCATTATGAGGTAAACATATATTGTATTTATTTCCCCCGGAATTAATTTTCCATGAAACCTCCCTTGCATTTCTTCTGGCATTAATCCGCATGAAACCTCCATTGCATGCCTCCTGGCATTAATCTGCATGAAACCGCCCTCGCATGCCTCCTTGTATTGATTTGCAGGCCTCCCGTGTATTTTATACACGGTACAAACATCACCCCTCTTAACCTCCAACTTGTTGGGGGTTAAGAATTTTATTTTTCCTTCGCATCGATCGCCGATGACGTAACTCGCCAGTCGCCCCCAAGCGTGAGTAGAGACATTATAAAGACGCCCCCAATTGTGATAACCTGCAATAAAATTTGCTCACGTGCTAGGCGAGACTTTTTGCCACGTGGTGGACTTGATTATGCTCGAGAGCTAGTCGAGTCTTCAGTAGAGTGTAGTGTGCTTGCAGCTGGGGCAAGGCGTTTTACTCGCAACGTAACAAGGCTATAGCGCTCGCTGCTCATGCAGGCTGTATGTATTGCTTGTGTTGAGTATGAGTATTTGGACCAATATCGGGCATTGGGCTCGTGGTTGAGATGAGACTTTATGCTTGCCAAGGTGCAAGTCTTTATACTCGGGTTCAAGACGAGATTTTATGCTTGCGATAAAAGCAAGACTTATGTGCTCACGTGCAAGGTGAGACTTTAGGTGCTTGCGATGTGATGCGAGGCTAAATAATGAAGAGTCTAAGCAATGCTCATCTCAAACTTGGTCATGTCGCCATCCACGAACCTCAAACTCGATCATGTCGCTATCCACGAACCTCGAACTCGATCACGTTGTTTCTCTAAGTGCGCATAAAAGTTTCTCGAACACATAAATTTTTGCTTTCATGTTCTTCGCTGATTTTTCATGGAATTTCGTGCAGATTTCTTCCGCACCTCTCTCAATGATAAAACACGATTCTTTCACTCGAATCCTCTTAGTCGGCGCTAATGTTTGCACCCAGAAATATTTTCGGGTACTAAACATGATGATTTTGGTGTTGTTAATGGAAACAGGGTTAAAAACATGAAACCAGAATAAAGAAATGAGAAGCAGATTTTACGTGGTTCGGCATGGTTTGCCTACATCCACGGGTGAATTCCCCTTGGGAGTGATGTTTTATTGATTTTTAGGATTACAATGGATTTTCAATAACTTTTTTCTGTATTAGCTTGTCTTCCTCCTTATTCTCTACCAGGGTGCCCCTATTTATACAATTCTGAACTAGGCTCTTACTCTCATTATGAGGTAAACATAAATTGTATTTATTTCCCCTGGAATTAATTTTCCATGAAACCTCCCTTGCATGCCTCCTGCATTAATCCGCATGAAACCGCCCTTGCATGCCTCCTGACATTAATCTGCATGAAACCGCCCTCGCATGCCTCCTTGTATTGATTTGCGGGCCTCCCGTGTATTTTATATACGGTACAAACACCAGCAATTAAAGCATATCCTCTGGAAAATATTATTAGTTAATGTGATAGACTAATAATAGAAGTTTTCTAAGAGAGTTTCGGAAATATGGTTTGGTAATTAATTGGAAATATGAAAACCGAAATTAGGTACTTTAATGTTCATATCTTGAGAATATTTTTGGTTTTGGAATTTCCTTGTTGTCCAAAAAACCTTGGTCTATAAATACTTGAGTTTGCATTTCTTGCAAACTATCCTAAGAGCCAGGAAAACTTCATTCTTGTTGTTTCTGGTGAAGCCGTCTATCCGGAGAGGAAAGTACCCTAATTAGGCGAAATCTCTTACGACCGCTCGTTTAAAGACTTCTGTGGGATCAAGAAGCTCAATGATTACCGTTGGTGGGAAACTAGATAATTGCATTGTTATTTTAGTTTTTGATTATTAATTTGATTGACTAACGGTTGTTGAAACTTTGATTGCACCTAGTTTGTTCATTCTCGTGAACTTTCTCTTATGATATAAGGCTCACTCAAACTTGTAGATGGGGAAAAACGATTTGCTGGTTTTTACGGAATTGAAGAGTCGACCATGTGGAGACTCCTTGAACCGAGCGAAATGTTGAACCTCACACAGATGCACTGCAAGAAGGGAGTGCTTTAAGTTCGAGAGATCAATCTGTAACACCCCGGCCTAAACCAAGAAAAATGTCTGTTCCAGAGTCAATTCGGTCACAAGAGAGGATGGGTTGATCTGTATGAGGGAAGCTGAGAAATGCGTGAGATCAATGGTGATCTGAGATTGTAGGTGTTTTGTGAATTCAGCGTGAAAATGCTCTGAATGATTGAATTTTGCTCAATTGAGAGTAATTTCCGTGAGTTCGTGTAGACGACAGATTGTCTGTATGAACTTTGATGAGGAATTGCTCGTTTTGGCGAAATGTTGTTCAAATGTTCGAAAAACCGTTGTCCTTTCAATCAGGATTCAGATACATTTTATAACGCCGGAGTTGAAAACACCATGATCCCATGAAGTGTGACAGTTGCTGGAATCAGAGAGTGGGAAATGGGAAATCGTGCTTAAAACCAATTACTCATCGTGCGGAGACTTGGTTAACTTTCCACCCACTACTTTGCTGACTCTTCCAACTGATTGCACGACTCGCTCACATTCTCATCGTGGGTGAACACACGTGCCGCAGACCGCCAAACCAAAACTCTAATTAATATCCCCCCATGTGACACGATTGAAATCTCGTGATTGTGGAGTCAGTTGCTGACTTTATGGGACGATGAGTCCATGTAGTGCTGAGTTGAACATGATTAGAAAATGTTCTGAAACTCGTGAATTTAATATGTTTGCTGAGACGAGGTATCGTTATAACCTAAGACGAGCAAACTGCGTTGCTGAATTGTTGAATATTGATAGTTGAACCAATATTCTTTTGATCTGAGCAAATATTGCTAGTCTGAGCGAATATTTCCAGTTTGAGTGAATGTTGCCGGTTCGAGCGAATATTGCTAGTTTGAGAAAATATTGCTCGTTTGATGAATTATTGGTAGCAGGACCACATAAAATATTAATTTAAGTTACGGACTGCTGATTCAAGCAAAATAAATATGAATGTTAATCATGGAATCAACATAAAATTATCAGAGTGTTCGAATCTGCTCAGAATCACGTTTCTGCAAAGCTCTGGATTCAAAACCCTAATTTTACCGAGATAATGATTTATTGCAAATCACATGAAACCGGCTAAATGGAATGAAGGGTTCACCATATAACGCCTAGATGCTCGAATGAGAAAAAACACCAAAGTCTCTTGAGGACCAGTTGGTGAAAGAATGATTAAATGCTGGTTCAATCATTTACTGAAATAATGCTCGTGTGAGCGACAAATCATAAAACCTGTTTTACGGAAAATATGAGGGACCGGCCAAGAGGTCATGAGACCGTCTCTTGGTGGCCGTGGGACCAGTAGATGGTCGTTTGAGCGAACTTCCAATTGTTTGGAAAGAGTTCGAACCTAATATGAGCAGCTGAGCAAATTAGGTTAAAATCATTAAAGCACGCAGGACCAGCTGTTTGCAAGCCTCATGGTCACCCTTGGTCGGTCAAGGGGATGTGCCCGTGTCACCGTGATGTCCGTGCTTCAGTCCTGAGAATTTTGATACTTTCTGATGCACGTTTGAGCAACATTTGGAGAAATTATGCAAAATCCATGGTTTTGCTGAAACCGGCAAAAATACATGAGATGATGGAAATAATAAATAAACATGAAATCACAGGGTGTGGGACCGGCCACGGCTAGGGCATGGCCGTCCGGCCGACACGCGGTCCCACATGCTTTCCCCAGTTTTATGTGATTTCATGTATTTTTCTTTGATTTTAAGGGAAATTCCATGAAACTGGAGAGTTTGGCGAAATTAGGGAACTTCCATGAGATGAGAGACATAAATTAAAATATAAAATAGGAAATGAGAGAGTGGGACCGGCAATGGCCGTGGCATGGCTGGTCGGCCAATGGGCACGGGTCCCAAGACACTCTTCCCAATTTTATGTAATTTTGATGATTTTAGATAACTTTTCATAAAATCAAAGGGATTTGTTGAAAACCAAGATATTTTGTTGAAATCAGGGAGTTTTCATGAAATCAGGAAACCAAACACCAAATAATAATAAAATAGTGGGTGTGTGGGACCGGCTAGGGCATGGCCGGCCGACTAGAGCCCAGTCCCACAAGTTTTCCTAATTTTTAATATTTTTCATGATTTTAGAGAAAATACATGAAATTAGGTAATTTTAGGGAAAATTCATAAAATCAACGAATTTTCATAATTTGAGAAAGAATAATAAAATAATGGGACATGAGGTGTGGGACCGGCCACCGCCAAGGCATGCGGCCGGCCGGCGGTCCCGCGACACCTTTCTCTAATTTTATTATTTTTGATAAAATCATGTGATTTAGATAGAATACATGGAATTAGGTAATTTTCATGATTTTAGGGAAAATTCATAAAATCAAGTAATTTTCATAATTTGAGAGAAATAATAAAATAATGGAGACGTGAGGTGTGGGACCGGTCACGGCCAAGACATGGCCGGCTGGTGCTCGGTCCCGCGACACCTTTCTCTAATTTCATTATTTTTTGATAAAATCATGTGATTTAGATAAAATACATGAAATTAGGTAATTTTCATGATTTTAGGGAAAATTCATAAAATCAAGGAATTTTCATAATTTGAGAGAAATAATAAAATAATGGAGACGTGAGGTGTGGGACCGTCCACGGCCAAGACATGGACGGCTGGTGCTCGGTCCCGTGACACCTTTCTCTAATTTTATTATTTTTGATAAAATCATGTGATTTAGATAATTTCTTTGAAATAAAGGAAATTTGCTCGAACGAGAGGATTTTCATGAGATCGTGAAAATAATAAAAATATGATAAAATATAAATTGGGCGCGGGACTGGTCACGGCATGACTGGCCGGCTGGTGAGCCTAGTCCCCCGGCGCTTTTGCTTAATATTTTATTATTATTATTATTTTCCCTCCCTATTTTGCATAGGTTCCTCGTTCGTTCGTATTTTTGAAATGCTCGTTCGTGCATTCAAAATGCTGGTCTGTGCATTATCTGCTAATTACACTTGCACTATTTTCGTCAGGGTTTATTCGATGCTCAGATGCTTGTTTCGTCGAATAATTATTTCTAACCTGTGGAATTCTGCTGGGAAGAACCACAGATTGAAGTAACGAAATATAACGAGGAATCGTAGAATATTGCTGGATATTCAGGCGATTAATTGACGACTCATAGAATATGGTTGGATATTCAGACGATGGCTCGTAGAATATTGCTGGATATTCAGACGATTTGAGATAATTAATTGTTGGCTCTACACTAGAAGGGCTTCATGTCTAGGAGCATTAATTATCTGCGGGTTGAGCAATATGAACTTGCTGGAGTGTCATATTCCTCTTGCATAGTCGGGGAAAACCTGGTTACATCCCGAAGACGTTGTCGCTCTATACTAGCAGACATGCTGTCTAGGAGACGCCCAATCTTTCGATTCTATACGGTATGTGATGTGACGTGGCCTCAGCTGAGAGACTACACATCTTCATATTCTCTGAGAGACTTTCTCCATCAGAGGTGGCATGAGCTTTCATGCATAGAGACATGGGTCTCGATACTCATCCGATTGCCGGATCTTGAGTAATTACTGAAATTGCTCAGTTTTCGTAAGATATGCCGCGGTCTCAGCTGAGAGACTACACATCTACACGTACTCTGAGAGACAGCCTTCTCAGTCAGAGATTTATGGCATGAGATTTCACGCTTTAATGAGAGACATGAGCCTCAATACTCATCCGGTTGTCGAATCTGGAGTATAGTTTTACAATTCTACCCTTTGTCGAAAATCCACCATCTACATTAAGTCCCCTGCTTAGTGAGGAACAGTCATGTTCCTCAGTCAGTATTGAATGGTGATTTTCCAGGTATAAATAAAAATAAGTAATTGAGCTTGGTCATAAGATAAGATATTACCGGATTTCGACTGAATGAGCAAACCATGGTTTGAGAGGAAACCTCTGTGGCATAATAGAGCGTCATCCAGTGAACATAAAACCGTGTAGAACCGCTGGTTCGATGGTGGAACCTTGGTTGGTTTAGGACTCACGGGTCGGGACCAAAAGGGAAATCCTTATGGAATTAGGTTTTGGAAATAAAATTAGGTATAAAAGGGATTAATTCTCTTTTTTTTTTCCACGACCGACCACCATCATCTCTTCCTCCCTCTCCTCACGTCCAGCAGAGAACGGGAGGTTTCGTCGGCGCACCACCAGCCGCCGACTGGAGCTAGCACCGTCCGACCAACTTTCGGCCGGCGCCGATCAGGTACGCGGCTATTTTTTTTTTGCTGATTTCATGAGTTGTTCATATTTTGATCTGTTAAAATTCTATACATGTGTATAAATTAGCGTGAGTTTTGTAGGAAAACCCTTGTTTTATCAAACACATGTTCGTTCGATCGTTAGTTTTGAAAACTAATAAAACCCTGATTTATGAGGGATCTTTTTTTATGTGGACTTGGGTCCAGTAATAAAACTTAGTGTATGAGCTTTCATGTGAACCAAGATTTTACCTTAATAGATGTGAGCTTTCACAAAACCAAAATAAACCCGTTTTTAGAAGACGATGCTTATTCGAGGAAAATATGTATATACTTTTATGTATGTGAACTTATGTCCAGTGATAAAACTTTATTTATGAGCTTTCATGAGAGTTAGTATTTTATCAAAATAGGTGTGAGCTTTCACAAAACTATCATAAACCTTCATTTTTAATAAAACGCTAATACGAAGGAATATATATGTAGCCGGGACATATTTTATGTGAAACATGATGACATATTTTATTCACATGGATTTGTTCTTATTAGATAAATTCTGAAAATTTATATGAACAAATTGCATTAATTGTTGCTTTGTAAAATCAAGACGTGGGTTTTGAGTAACCTTCAAACTAGACAATTTATTTACGATGAAATAATGTCTTGTTGTAAATTTCATGAGGTAAGTTGTGTGAATGTTCACATTATGAAAATTATGTCTATGATTTTATGAGAAAATCTTTTTCCATGAACTAATGAAGTGTTGTTCGTTATTGCAGGTTTCGAGGAACGAATTGATTTCGTGTGTTAACTCTTGTATTGCAACCACTATTGTTAGTGAAATTGAAAGAGGTAAGATTCAAGAATTACCATTTTGTGTGTTGCGAATATAATTTCGGTAAGTAAGAATTCGTTGCTCGGACTTGAATAGATTTTAAAACGAAAATATATGTACAAATTTGTCACAAGATGTTCGAGAGGTATTGGGACTAAGGACTTGGCCAATTTTTCATGCATGTGGTATATTTTATTTATTCTTAACAATTACTGCTCAAAACATAAATATATGGACTCTTATTTTGTCAAAATAGATTCTCAGAATATTAGTTATAAATCGTAAGCATGAGACATCAAACATTTAAGCAAGCATGCCGCATCAAATAAAATGATAACTAATTAATTAAAATCATTTTTCAATTTTTTAATCAGTGCAAAAGTCATAAAAAGAATAAATTAAATTTACCACAATGACGAAAATAGACTCCCTCCGTCGTCCCAATGTTGGGTTTAGCTCCTCATATTAATCATAATCTCAAAATGTTTTATTATTGCTCCAAAGTTGATTACAATTGAGTAAACAATGCAACAGAGAAATCGCAACAGAAGTTTCTGTTCGAAGACGATGTTGCTGCGTTACAAAGATAGAATTGGTGACGGAAACTTAAATGTTGTGGTGTACTTCTCTGTTGCAAAATAGGATGAAGAAACTGTTGCTATGACAATATTGGTTGCAAAACAGGATGAAGAAACTGTTGCGATGAAGATAAAGGTTGCAGAGCAGTTGAAAAAACTGTTGCAAATGGATGAAGGAACCGTGGCCGATTCCTTGTTCTTCACGGGCAGCAGCAGCAGCAGCAGCAACAGAGTTCTGAAAACTCTGATTTATGCTCCTCTGGCCCTCCTTTCGACTCCCAACTCTCGACAGCCCTTCCCTGTGATAGTAGCAACCTATTTATACACCTAAGCCTCATTGAATCTCGCCATAACTCCTCAAAAATCTTCACAATGAAGAAAAATATTTTTGAGAATAATTTCTTATTTCTTCCTCTGTGTACGTTAATTGTCTTAGAAATCTTCATAAACTGATTGATACGCATCCTAGGAGAATATCTGGGCTTAACTACACAAACATGCAACATCTTTTACGTGATTTTCTTTCCAAAAATGAAACGATATTCTTTTCTCTGTTTTGATCGGGAATTGATTTTCTGGACAAATTTGATCGATCCCAACCACCATAATATCTTCATATACTCATATCACATATACCCATTAAGTCTCGGCTCTTTAATCTCGTTAAAACACCTTCAAATGTCGAATTGAAAATCTGCCAGTAAAGGAAAGAATTTTCCCGCCAATTTCTTTTGTTTGAATTTTTTTTTTAAATGTGGTTGCCCCTATCCAGAGTAGGGGTGCCGATAGTAATTTGGGTGGAAATAGTAATTTTTCTGGGATCCTCCGGTACATTTTTGGGACGCTTCCGGTGCATTTCTGGGGTGCCTTCGGTACATTTCTCCAGGGTGTAAATCATCACTTTTTGAGCAACTCTTTCCACAGAAGGGTATTTTCTCCAAAAACACCTAAACAAACATAAAAACACCGTAATAAGAACAAATGGGTACTAACAAAATACACAAAAGAGATGAAAATAGACACATAAATGTGTCTATCAATTACCCCCAAACTTATTATTTGCTAGTCCCGAGCAAATCTAATCTAGAAAAGTGACCGAGTTAATCTCGGGTGGGTTTATCAGAGGTGTACCCACAAAAACCAATACTCCAGACCCTAGCTATCTGCGAAAAATCTTGGAAAGCACTAAAGAACCTCCTTGGTTGGCATACTTATTAATTACAGGAGGAAGTACCCTGACGCGAAATTCCAATTGTTGTATACGAGTTTGCACTCAAGCATACTAAAATTCATATAAGTGACAGAGCTCTACTAAGATAGTTTCACGATGGACATCATACTCGGAGTCAGACTAATCACATGGAAAGATTAAGAAGATGGAAAAAGAAAAATGTAGATGGTTGAAAAGCGAACGGTGTTTCCCATATCTGTCTGAAGGCCTCTGCCAAGGTGAACCTAACCTAAATGACTGAGATACCGGTCTGACTAATATTAACACACTGGCATATACAAGGGCACCAGTGGTCAATAATCCTAACTCTAGGTCAACACAACTGGCATATACAAGGGTACCAGTGGTCGACTTTATTGAATTTTATTCCGTTTGGTCAAATGGTCTGGTCTAAAACTTCTTTTTTTTTTTTTTCATTCATTTTTTTTTTCAATACTCAGTCACTCTATTTTACCCTAGCAGTGCTAACAACTTGAATCGTGTGCCCCACCAAATCACTTGAAATAAAAGAAAACTAAAAATAGAAAGTGAAAAGGACTCGACGAGATATGGCGAAACTATCATGTTAATTCTAACACCTGAGCTCTGTGCTTTTATGAATAGACTCTATAGATGTTTCCACCTAGTCAGATTGGTTCCTCAGCTCCTAAAACAAAAATGTTTCCATCCACTTAGATTGGTTAGTGCTATCCTTAATAGGCGTAAATTTCTAGGCTCTGGAGTTTATTTATTGCAACTAAAAAGTTTCTCCCATACCCCAAACTTAAATCTAACATTGTCCTCAATGTTCTAAAGATGAAACTAAAAGCATGAACAAGGAGAAACTGTTACCATTTGAAGCGAAAGAGTTAAGTAAAGATATTACCGTGTTGCATGAGATTGGGTTACCTCCCAAGAAGTGCTAAGTTTAAAGTCTTCAGCCAGACTAAGAAAGGTTTAGTCAACTCGAACCGTATAACAGTAGCCGGAATAACTGTGGGTCTTTAAAACCAAAAAGAGCTGACAAAAGGAAACTGCAGTGAACCAACGAAATGAACAAGACTAGCATGCCCTTACTTAGTTTCCTGATTAAGAAATTTATATCTAATTGTGGTTCAGGTTCAGGTTCTATGAAAGGGTCTAAATAGAACATTTTCATTGGCTGCGTTTCTTCATAGGTGGGATCCGAATCATTAGGTCCTAGAGTCTGGAAAAACTCAAATATGATCTTAGAAGCGCACAATAATAACCTAAATAACTGAGGATCCTCTAAGTCAATAAGATTTGACTTACATAATTGACCACAATGAGAGTAGTGGTCATTTCTTAAGCAAATGTGTCGATTCTAATTTCCTAAAGCATTTAGGTTTAGTCTCACAACTTAATATTCGACACATTTGAATTCTATATGTTCCCACATTTGGAAGAAAACTATTTGGTGGGAAAACAAAGTCAATCTGGGTATCATATCCTGGGCAAACCACATCAACCAGAGGATGGGTTTCTAACGACTGAAATTCTTCCTGGACATCATGAGGTTCGGGAAAACGAGTATGAAGATAATCTTGTAAGATGGTTGAGGCATTGATGTCAAGTCCCAAGTAAGGGATCTTTCTAAGAGTTAAAGTACACGGAGAATGATGATTACCCAAAAACTTAGAGTTTTCAGTGTCTTTAGATAGACTGGTCACAACTTCCCTAATTTCTATGTCATCAGATTCTTGAAAATGGGCAATTGATTTTTCTAAGTTGTAATCTTGTGGGTGATTCTCAGGATAAACCGGTTCCTCTAAACCACCATCATATAAAGGATTATGAGAGAAAGTTTCTAGTAAAGGCTCATTAACTAAGGTGTTAATCATAGTTACTTCCTCCGATCCACTAATAAGTTCATCAAATAATGGATTGTCCAATACTATGTAGGCTAAAGGATCATGAACTACATCGTCTAAAACGGTGGTATCCCTAATCAAATCCTCGTCCTTTTGAATAGGTGAATAATCATAAAAATTATTTGGATTTGAACTAGAAATAATATAATCACTATAAAGCTCAATTGGATTAATAGATTCCTGATCACTATGCCTACATATTTCAGATTCTTCATTACTACTATTCTCATCATCATCATCATCATTATAATAGCATGAAAATGACCGATCCTCATCTAAACATGTAATGTTACCAATTCTAACCTCTTCATCTTGATTATGCAAATAACTATCCTCATTTTCAAGGGTATTATTGGAAACACTGTATTGGACATTATTTCGAGCAATTCTTTCGTTCGTCTCAGCTATCAGCTTGAGGGATTCCTCTAGAGGAAGTGTTCTTTCATCATAAACATAGTTATTCATCTCAGCTAACTTACGTGTCGACTCTTCTAATTTCCTGAGAGACTCTTCTAGAGAAGGAATAGGAACTGAAGGATCATAAAAAGGACTACTTTTCAATAGTTTGATTGTATCCTCTAGAGACGAAGAACTAATACTATAATCTTCTTGCTCGTAATACTGATGCATGTGTGGATAGTAATTGGGCTCACCAGGGTATGACCCATATTTTTCCAAAGGATGGCGTTCCCAACCACTATTCCCAACATGGCCATAAAAAGGATGATGTCCATAATAAAATTCAGGTCGATACTCATTGTATTGGCTTCTATCATACCACTTTGACATTCTTAATTGCAAGGGAAATCTACACAATCACAAACAAGGCCAACTCGACTTCACCAAAACAAACCTAAAGATTTCTAGCAAACAAAAAGCATAATGGCTCCACTTAGATAGTTTTCTAGACCAGCTTCTATTCCTTCGAAAAGGAATTCGTTACAATTTGAGCACACCCCTCTGGAATCAATCCAAGCTAATGTAAGTTGAATCGAGGCGAGGGAAGCTTAGTGGAGCTTTGATACCCAAGGCCTCACCGCTATCACAAGGCGGCGCAGTCACGCATTCAACTCACAGAAACCATCATGAACTTTGGAGTGTGCTTAAGGAGCAACCAATATTTTTCGAACGAGTTTCCTATTAAGCTCGTTACCCTATCGGTCTCGTTCTATTCCAAATTTTAAGCTTGGGTTCGCGTTAGGTTTCGTTTTCCTAAGGCGGGCAAGAAGGGAACGGTGATGAAATCCTAACCCTTATCTTGTTTAGGCCAGGCCTTTCCCTTTACTAGGAAAATAAAGACAGTCTGGTTCGTCCTCAAACAATTATCACCTTAAGGCAGACAGTAACCCACTTGCAGGAGATTCGCGGGTGTTTCGATTGGACTTACCTCCCGTACCAGACGGGCGATGAACCGTTGTCGTCGACTCGGGCCACGACTCCTATGCCGTGTGCGAACCCGAGGGGCCGAGACGATATAGTAATCGTCGTCCTTCCCTGCACACAGTTTATATTTAATAATTTTTTTTTATTAATTAACCCTTCCGTAGGGTTTTAAAAAAATAATAAAGTCCAAATAGTTCAAAAAGAAAAATTAAAGTTACAGTTTTCCTCACACACTCTAAAAAAAATAAAATTAAAAATATCTAAAAAATATCTAAAAAATAAATAAATATAAATAAATTTAAAAATTAAATCCTAAAATTGTCCTTTTTCTTCTCTTTTCGCTTTAAGTTTTTTCCTCTCCAAGTCCTTAGTTTTCACTTCGAACCTGCAAAATAAAGATAAAAAGAAACGTAAAAAGGAACAAAAAATATTCTAAAAAAATAAAAATAAACAAATTTATATACAAGCAATCTATATACAAGTCCGCGTCGGCGGCGCCATTGTGGATGAATTTATTTGCATGTCGATAACTCCATGCTCCTGGTTTCAGAAAATGCCGGCTTCCAGCGGTCATAGTTATTCCTCTGGTTCTGACAAAGATCCCAAAGCTCTCATAGCTAAGCCGAGAGCCAAGGTAATTCGCGATGAGGGAGCAAAGCACAGCGTACCCTCGAATGAGTGGAGAGTTACTTTCGCCGAACTCATGAAAAGAAAAGCCGAAGACGATGAGAAAGATGCTCGTCAACGCACAAAGGATCGAATCTGGCGCAAAATACAGAGAGTTGAGGGAAAACGCCAATTCTTGGACGGGGTACCCTCTGATTCTGATGCTGATGCTACTGAAGAAGAAACTGCCTGGGGTTTTCCTGATCAGCGTGTCAAAGAATTCGAAAGTCCCATGAATATTGCAGCTGAAGCGGAAGAAGATTCAGATTCAGATGATGATTTTCATGCTCATCCAGACGTCAATAGTCATGACAGTGATTCCGAAGAAGAGGATTCTGAGAAGGATAGTGATGAAAACTTTGAGAAAGACAGTGATGACGAATCTGACAACTCAGATGGATCTGACGAGTAGCTTTACTTTCGATCTCTTTTTTCTTTTTTAGTATTTAAATACTCTTAATATTTGTAGTAGATGTCTTCATTCCAACAACTTTATTGAAGTATTTAGGTCTTCCTTTGCAAGTTCTTCTTGATTGAATTAAGCAAACCGAGCCACTCTTCATGCCGAACTCATTGTAATCTCCCTTAACCCTTGTGGTTCTTCATCTTATGAAAATATCCAAACATAAGCTGTATAGTACATGGGGCCGTGTGACTTGCCGATCACAATTAACCTTGGTCAGTCCCCAATGCACTATTTTACTTCCGCATCTCCAGTTTGACCTTGTTCAAGACTTAGGGTTTCAGTAAAACTCGTAACGGAATCGGAGATAAGTGCCTGTTGTATCTTGTATATATCTTTGTAGATTTAGGGTTTATCACTTGCGCCAATATTTCCTCCATTCCTAAGTTAGTTTCATCACAAAAGAAATTTCGATCATCATACCTCTCATATCGTGTCTGCTAATAATACTTATTCTCAAAACGGACTTCGGTCGAAACATGGAGTAGAAGCGCCCATCTTGGTAAGTTACACATCTTTTCCATCTCGTTCAGTTGAGGTTACTGATCGTAGAAGATGATTTGTTGCAGGATGACCAGAAGAATCTTTCTTCTCACAATTCAAGGCCCAAGCGGACTGCTAGAACTCCTGCCCGGTATAGGTCGGCTCCTGCTGAGACTGGATCATATGTAAGCAATCTTATAATCCTTGAAATTTTACCATGTCTAATTCAGGCGAAATTAAACACTTCCCGTTCATCACAGGCGGATGTTCGTGTCGTTGTTGATGTTAGAAGGAGAAGGAGTGGAAAGTCCGTGACTGTGGTCGAGGTTGAAGACAGTGGCAATCGAGCATGTGAAGATTCTGCATAATCTGTGGAGACAGAAGACAGTGTTCACGCCTGTGAATACCCGACAGCTGGACTTTCGTTCGAAGCTCCATTGGCTAACACTTTCCCAGAAAATGAGATGGTTGGTGGATTTGTCATTCCCAAGTGCCATGCACCTATGTATACCAGGATCTTGAAAAAGTATGGGCATATTTCTACTATGGAAGTGTGGAAAGGTTTTCTACCCACTCTCTTGACTACAGTTGCAGGGCTGCTACTGATCATTGAAGAAATGAACCAAATGCACCTGCGAGACGTCAAGAATCAGGAACTGCATAAGTGGGATGAGATGATTTCCAATTATGAGATATTGCGATTCAACGTGAGCTGGCTTCGTCGTCGTCTTGAGATAATTAAGATCCATAAGGTGGCGGAAGCTGCTGATGCGATTTCCATGACCACTGCTTTACTGGAGGAGAAAAAGATACTGGCTTTGGAGTCATCAAGGGTTGAGAAGGCGGTTGAGAATTTGAAGGCAAAGACTAGGATCTTCTAGAAGAAACTCGACAGGGTTTCCTATAAGGATTATCCATTGCTGGATGGTTTGTTCTGAGTGAACAGGAGAGTTGTAATGTTGGTTTCTGACAAGGTAGAATAATCTGATAGTATGAGGAGTTTTTGTTCAATTGATGAATATTTGATGAACGAATGAGCATCTTGCATGCTCTTTGAAGTAAATAAATTACATTTTCGATGTATTTTAAAATAAAGGTTAAGTATCTGCTGTTGATCAAGCGTAATAGGCTTTGAGCCATTTGCCGTTGATAATATTTCCTTCCTTTCCTCCATTGAGTGCTAAAATTTTGTAATATCCACTAGACACCGCTTTGATGATAACATACGGCCCTTCCCATTTCGGAGAGAATTTGGGAGCAGACATGTCTTGTTGAATGTGCTTTGCTATCTTTAATACCAAATCTCCTACTTGAAAAGTTCGGGGTTTTACCATTTTGTTGTAACCTGGATACCCTCTGTTTATAAGCCTCCACGTACTTTTATACTTTGGCTCTCCTTGATTCAAGCATGTCTAGTTCAGCAACTCTTGACTTGGACACTTCAGCTTCATCCCATTGTATTCCGCTAGCCGCTGCAATCCTTGATGAAGGAATTTTTATCTCGGCTGGGAGTATAGCATCATCCCCATAGACGAGCGAATTCGGTGACGTCCCAATTGAGCTCCTTGGTGCAGTTCTGTAAGCCTAGAAATCCATGGGAAGTTGCTCATGCCACGATCGTGGATTGTCATGAATTGTTCGACTGATAATCCGGATCAAAGTTTTGTTGGTACTCTCCGCTTGGCGGTTTCCTTAGGGGTAGTATGGTGTGGAGAAGATTTGTTTAATCCCGTACTCCTTGAGTAATTTCTCGACATCTTGATTGGAGAAAAGAGTCCCATTATCCGTGATGATATGTTTAGGGACGCCGAATCTACATATAATATGCTCCTTGATGAAGGCTGCAATAGTTACCCCTGTGGTACCTCTGAGAGGGATTGCTTCGACCCACTTAGTGAAATACTCAGTAGCTGAGATGATGTATTCATGCTGCTTTGAGGATGCTGGATTGATCTTCCCGATGATATCAAGTCCCCAGCTATAGAAAGGCCATGGACTATTCACAGAGTGTAATGGAAGACAAGGAGTATGAATGAGATTACCGTGAATCTGGCATTTATGGCACTTCTGAACGTATGCGGATGCATCATCTTCCATAGTCGGCCAATAGTATTTCTAGTAGATTTGGAGAAACAACTTATTTTCCCCCTGATGTTCTCCTTCATGAGTTTCTTTCAGGACTGTCAGGATTTCATCTTTGTCTAGGCATCTCAACAAGTCTCCTCCAAAGCTTTTTCGGTATAAGATTCCGTCAAGAAAAACAAATCTCTTAGCTCTCTGTATGAGTTTGATTGCATCTTTCTTTTCTGGTGGCGATTTGTTGTCTCGAAGATATTCGATGTAAGGCTTCCTCCAGTCCGCGGTGTGAAGGAGTGTTAGCACCTCCAAATGATGAGGAGGTGTCTGACAATTAGGACAAGCTGCCTGCAAAGTCCTCGACTGTGCTTCCATGGAAGGCCAATAGTACCCGAGTCTCTGGAGTCTTCTATAAAGTGTTATCACCAGCGTCTGTCCGCACACTTCTTGATGCACACTTTAGAGTTTTTATTTCGCTTCTTCATCCCCCAGGCATCGTGATAGAGAGGCATCCGGGTTACGATGGTATGAGGCTCCATGAAGCAAGAAGAAGTTCTTCAGTTCTTTAAGGCTGATCGTCCCTTCTGTAATGGAGCTGCTCAGTTCATGAATGATAGGTGCTCTCCAGTCATTTGCTTGAGCTTCTTCAGTTTGATTAAGCCACGTGGATGACACAACTCGTCTTTTCACTATGATGGATTTCTCTGATCCTTCGAATTGAAACTTGGAGGCAAGAGTCGCTAAGCAATCAGCATGCCTATTGTTGGTTCGTCCAGTATGGGTGATAGTCGCCTCGGCGAAATGAGTCAGGAGTCGCTGTGCTTCAGCCCTGAATGGAGCAAGTGTTATCTATTTGAGAGAGTACACCCCATTCATTTGATTGACTAGTAGTTTTAAATCTCCTCTGATCTCCAGATGCATTGCTCCTGCTTGTTTAGCTAAGGATAATCCTAGCAAGAAGGCCTCATACTCTGCTGAATTATTTGTACAGTGGAAATCCAGCCTGAATGAGTGTGAGAATACCTCTCTTGATGGCGAGACCAAGACTATTCCCGCTTCTCCAGTATCATTACTCTGCTTGTTTCTTCTTTAACGACTGAGATTCCTGGAAGTTCTCCTGGTACATCATCTAGTAATGTCGCGAAATCTTCTCCTGGGAACGCTGCTAGTAAATCTGCTACTGCTTGACCTTTGATTGCTTTGGGGAAAACAGATACTATGTCGAATTCCGACATCTGAAGCAGCCACTTTCCAGGTCTTCCTATCAGAGCGGGCTTTGAGAGTAAAAACTTTATGGGATCAGCTTTGGGTACAAGAACAACTCTGTTGGATAGTAAATAATGCCTGAATCTTTGCATTGCATGAGCTAATGCCAGGCATGCTCTTTCAGATTTCGGGTATATGAGTTGAGCATCCTTCATGGTTCGGATGAAATAGTAAATCGGATGCTCGACGCCTTCTTCGTCTTCTTGAGCCAGTAATGCTCCAATAGCAACATCACTGGAGGCTGTGTATAATATCAACGGTCGACCATGCACTGGAGACCTCATGACTGCATGTGATAAATGTATCTGTTGTATTTTCTGAAATGGTTCCTGCTGAACATCCGTCCACGTGAAACTCACTCCCTTCTTCAGCAGAGGGGTGAACGAAGCAATAAGTTGAGCCAATCCTGGTATGAAGCGTCTGATGTAATTAACCTTACCCATGAAGCTCTGCAGTTCCTTCACAGTGCGTGGAGGAGGCATGGTGGAGATGGATTTCGCTTTGTCCGGATCGACTTTGATCCCTTCGGCAGTGACCAAGAATCCCAGAAACTTTCCAGAAGAAACTCCAAAAGCGCATTTTAGAGGATTCATCTTCAACTTGTATTCTATGCATCTTTCAAAGACTTGTGTCAGAACTTCTAGATGGGATGTTCGAGCTTTCGATTTCACCACAATATCATCAACATAATCCTCTACTTGCTTGTGCATCATATCATGAAATATTGTTGTCATGGCTCGTTGGTAGGTGGCTCCAACATTCTTCAACCCAAAGGGCATCACAGTGTAATGAAAATTCCCAATGGGAGTGCGAAACGCGGTCTTGGCGGCATCATGTTCGACCATTTTGATTTGGTTGTACCCACTGTAACCATCCATGAATGAGAACATACCGTGGCCGTTGGTCGCATCAACGAGCATATCAATGTTGGGTAAAGGAAAGTCATCCTTCGGGCAGCATTTATTTAGATTTCTGAAATCTACACAACATCTGATTTGGCCATTTTTCTTCTTAACTGGGACAACATTAGCCAGCCAGGTTGGATGTTGAATAGGCTTGATAAATCCTGCTACCAGCAATTTTTGAATTTCGGCCTTGATTTGTTCCTCGACGTCATGCCTGAACTGCCTAGGCGGTTGTTTGACAGCCTTGGAGCCGGGAATGATATGTAAACGGTGAGTGACCAGTTTGTCATCCAGGCCAGGCATTTCTTCATACGTCCAAGCAAATATATCCCGATACTCCTTCAGTAGCTTTACCAGACCTGCACGGTCTTCCGGTGATAGCGCAGAACTGACCAAGATCGGTCTTGGATCTTCCTCTGTGCCGATGTTAACCGCCTCAAGATCATCAGTGGTAGAATTCGTGCCATCTTGCAACTGTTTTGGAGCTTCCTGAACTTCACCCTCGGGTAGTTGTTCATTCTGACACGATTCACCAATGCGGGTAGACTCTTGATCAATATCCCCTATTAATTTCTAATCTTTGCGTCGCCGGTAAATGACCGTTCCTTCTGCGTCATGAGTGGTCATAAAATTGGATCCTGAGATCGTAGTTTCATCTTTTCGGCGCTTGAACGATGTAGCAGGCGATTCGACTGGTTACGCTTCCGAAGATGGTGATGATGTGGATGCCTCAATAGCCTTCCAACTTGGAAGCGGGGTAGTGTAGATTTTCTTAGGAGGTTCAGGGGCGCTTCTCTGGGACTCGATGAATTCCGCATCGTAGGACAGAGCATACGGAGATGATGAAGCAGCTATGCGGACGATCTTGTTATTGAGTAACGCCTTCATGCATTGGTGGTAGGTTGATGGAACTACCTTGTTGTCATGGAGCCAAGGTCGCCCAAGTATCATGTGGTAGTCAGGTTCTTGTTCGATCACGTGGAATTTCACCTTTGATTGAATTGGTCCTACCCTCAAATCTATGTACGCGTATCCATATGTGTGTCTTTGGCTCTAAAACCCTGTCATTAGGATGGGATGGCGAATGATTTTACCTTGTGGGAATCTGGCCATTTTAAGAGTTTTCATAGTAACAATGTTGGTGGAAGAACCGGTGTCGATGAGAGCTCTTCTAGATTCGGTGCCTTTGATGAAGCCAGTCACGTATAACGCGCGATTGTGCTCTTCGTCTGCGATGCGATCTTCCTCTCCAAAAGTGATGTTGTCGATTGAACGTTCAGATATCAGGGATATTTCTTCAACTGCTGGGGTTGGTAAAGTTATTTGTACGTCAGATGATATCTGGTTGAGTGCGGAAAACGTGTCCGTACGCTGTTCCCTGGAAAAGTGTAAAAGTTCACACAAATTTTCAATCAATTGTGCAACCTCTTGATCCACCGGCTTTTCATAAGTAGTGAAACTGTTGATTTGAGGGTCGGGCGTTGAGCCAGTCCCCAGTGTTGGGACTTCCGAGACACCGCCCAACTCAGATGTCAGCTTGATGAGAAAATCCAGTATGTGATCTATTATGTTCTTCATCAGATCCATGTTCCTGGTGTTCACTTCCAGAATTTGAGATAGCTTTGTCAGAATCAGTCAGACAATCTGACTAGGACGACTAACAGGTAACAATTCATAATACAACGCAAAAACATGACAAGATCAAGAAATGCATTTCTAACTCTAAACCCAACTGCAATTCTAAAATTTTCAATTACAAAACTAAAATTCATTTGTATATCTCATTTCCAACAGCTGCAACTTCATCTTCAAACACTTCTTCTTGCAAACATACTTCACCAACATTATTCACATGCATTTCTACACCTATCTCAATCCCAGCCATTCTTCATATCTTTATATCAGCAACAACAACATCACCAATATCCTTCTGTATCCAGTCCCTGAAATCATTACCACTTGCAATTCCAGTACTTCTCAATTACAAATATCTTCACTATCAGATCCATGTTAATCAACACAAACAACACCATAAGTTCAGTTCTTCATTGCATCACAGTTCCCCATTAACTGCAATAATACAGTTTACCACATCACCATAGCTCAGCATCTTCATATCTCAATATCATTGCCACTATCTTCACTCACTTCAGTTCTGCAGTTACACTTCACCACCAGTTATACCTCTTCAATAACAATCTAATTTACAAGCCAACAATCCGTTGGGTCGACGACATACCAGCCCAAAATATGTTGTTCATAAAACATGGTATCCATCTTTCTTTCTCATCATATAGATCACTTAACTATTTGTTGGCCTCCAAGGAATACTTTTGCAACATCTTCTGCCAACGTGTTTCAAACTCAGCTGGAGTTTGTGTATCTTATATCAATTCTTGGAGAGTAAATATTATTTTTTCCCTTTTGGAGTACATGCCAAACTTCTCTGGCACTTTACTCATAATGTGCCATATACACCATCTATGTCTGGCAGCAGGAAAAACAGTTTTAATCGCATTTTGCATTTCCTTAGCTTGTTCAGTGATAATTGCTCGAGGAGGACACCCAGACATGCATTTCAACCATTCATTAAATAACCATACAAAAGTTTCCTCTCGTTCATCTGATAGCAACCCACTGTCCGTGATGATTCACGCCGACAAAAGGAGCGAAAGGCATGTTATATTTGTTGGTCAAGTAAGTAGTATCAAAACTAACAACATCACCAAATTCTTTATACGCTTCTCTACACCAACTACCAGCCCAAAACATGTTCTTCAAATGTTTATTTTCATCCACATCAACAGCATAATAGAAATTCGAGTGCTCGTTTGATTTTTGACTGACCTTGTTCATAAAATATCATATTATAGCGGTGGAATCTCCTTCTCCTATCCTCAATGCTCTTAGCTCTTTTATGATATTTCTACAATCCTTTTCTATACAAGTCATATTATTGTATCCCCCGTGATTGTTAACTATTGAAATATAACTTTTGTGCATCTTAATTCCTGACTGGTCGTTAGCATCGAGAAGGTGTTTAACATTTGGAGGAACCTCTCGATAGCAAGGCATCATCCGGGTTTTGCTAGGACTAACAACTAAATGATTGTGCAGGGCATCAAAGGTCGAAACCTCCCATTTATCACCTTGTATCAGACATGCAGTTAATTCAGCTTTACACCCACACCTGTTTGTCTTATTTTGTTTAGCGGGGTTTTTGTTCTCACTGGGTTTTCCTTGTCGATTACAACAGTAAGACACACTTCTAATAAACACTGCTTCATTCTTACGATGGGTTTTTTTTCCTAACCGCAAATCCTACTCTTTTTCCATATTTTTTATATGCTAACTCTACTTCACGAATATTAGTAAATATCTTACCAGCATGTATTTCATTGTCTATGGATTCATCATAATCACCTTCCTCGGCTTCTTCAACTTCCTCAGTGTTGTTCAACTCGAAATATTCATCGTCCTCGTCCACATCCTCATTATCAGTAATATAGTTGAGGTTTTCACCGTCCACGTCCACTTACAACAGCATACAAAGAACTTTAGATAAAATACTAGGGTAAATCAAACGTAGGGGGTGATTCTCAAAGAAGAAGACTCTCGATACTTTGTTTGATATTAGAGAGAAGATCCATATTGTATATCTAAGGAATTAACAAACAAAAAAAACAGTAAACTTCTCTGACTTACCGTTTAATCCGGTAACATATATTTAGGAGATATTTTCGCAATTAATTGAAACTACATCCTAGGTGTATGCCACCTAATGTTGGGAGTAATGGGAGTAGGGATTCTGGAAGTCACAAATCATTTTCGTAAAAAAAAGTAGCATACTATTGATGGTCTTACTAATGTATTTTTCTATTTTTATATAGTGATGTATCGGGGAGAGCCTTTCCCAGGTTTGTAACGCTTACTTAGTTCTTGAATGGACTCCTTTTACCAAAAAAAACAAACAAACAAAAAAACGAATACATAGTCCGCCTCAACAGATGTCTAGGCCACTACATAGAAGTGTTGGTTACCTTGGCCCAGTTGGGTAAAGTATGCGCAACATTGTTACAATTTCTTCGTTGAAAGGAAAAATCACATGCCACGAGGATGGAACTGATGAAAATGGAAATGTCTTTAAAAAGAGTACGTTGATTACCTTCAAAAAAAGAACTTGTTGAAAGTTGGCCAAACAACTCCTTAACATTACTCTCCACAATGAAATTGGTGAGCTGCAACTCCACTGCCTTCTTTAGCACACACACGTTTCTATAGCTTCTGCTTATTCAGGAGATTATACTTCAAAAGTGATGGTGGCACAAAAGGAAGTTTTATTTGCTGAGTCTCTCATCATTACATAGCATATACTGTTAGCCAAAGATACCGAGTCAAAGGCTCCGTCAGCATTATATTTGATCCATACAGGAGGAGGAGGCATCCATTTTATAACACTAATGAGAATCATAAGGGTTCAAAGGATAAAAGTTGGTGTTCTACAAAGTATCCTAGATCTATCTCTAGCAATAACAACACCTGGAGTTTCCTTCTTGTCCCTAAATATGAAGTTGTTCCCGCTATTCCAAATAGACCAGAAAATAGAAGCAAACATGCACTTGAGTTCATCAAACAAGAAATAGACACATTAATCATCCAGTGAAACTACTAGTCCAAAAAGGAAGAGTTAGACAAACTGTTGGTAGGTAAACACAAAGGAGAAGCATACCAAATAACACTAGCAAATGGACAAAGAACCAAAACATACATAATAGATTCATTTGAAGACAAACATATAGAGCAAATCACAGATTTAATATATGCACTCTGATCTGTAGAACAGTTTTGGCTGACAAGCCATTTTTAGATGCTCTCTAGACAGTATTTTGAATATAGTGTGGGACTCTAATTTTCCAAATGCACTTCTAAAGATTTATACTTGGGGAAAGTGGAAAGTATAAGACCTAAGTAGGCAGATCTGGAACTATTACTATTCTTGGACCTGAAAATGCCTTCAGACTAAAGCTCTGAGGTACCACGGGATTAGGCTTAGCAGAACCCATAGTTTGGATCCAGTTATCACACCATGGGTCAGTAAATTGACTATCCCCAACAATCCAAGAGATAAATGGTTTAACGGGTTCCTTAACGGTATAAAGGCATCTCCAAATCCAAGAAAAAGTAAAAAGACACTTGGCATTAAGGAAATCAGAGTTAGGAAAATATATGGCTGTAAGAGTAGTGCTTAAAAGCGAGGTAGAATTATCAACGAGTTTCCAAGCATTCCTTACAAGCATTGCAAGGTATTCAACCCAGCTTTCTTGTAACCCAAACCACTTTCACTCTTAGGAGAACAAATAATATCCCAACTGAGCAGATGCAGATTTTTGTCCTTTGGGTCTAAGGTATCCCCCATCAGAATTTATATAATTGAGATTCCATCTTCCTACATAGGGATTTATGAATTAAAAAAACAGTCGTTTGATAAATGGAGATAGTCTGACCAACATGATTAACCAAGGAAGTGCGAGATACAAATAGGAGATTTTAGTATCAACATACTGGAAGAGGCTCATATGATTTTGGATTCGGGATTTCAGAAAAGTTATGGGTGTACCCAAATATTTTTCCCCAAGATCAAGGGAATGGATATTCAGGATGGTGGAAAGTTGACTAGTCAAGGTATTGGGAGCAACCTTACAAAAAACGATACCAGACTTATCAAAATTAAGACAACATTTATGAAGATAATCCTTAGTGTTTTGAAAATCTTGCACAATAGCCTTAGAGAAAAGCAAACAATCATCAGCGAAAAATAAGTGAGTGATAGCTGGATCCTTTCTAGTAATCTTGATCCCTTGGACAAGATCAAGTCTTGTCATCTTGTCAATATAAAAGGACAAAGCTTGAGAACAAGATATAAAGATAAGGAGATAAAAGATCTCCTTGTCTAAGACCTCTTTTGGGTTTTGCTAAGCCAATTGGGACACCGTTAATGAAAGTATAATATTAAATTGTCAGCAAGGCATTGTATAATTAGAGACAATGCTCACGTAGCCTAGCTCTCTGAGAACCTTTTCCAAAAAAATTCACTCCATTTTATCATAAAGAAGAAGAGTTTGGATCAATTTAGGAAAGATTTGATATAAGATGAGTTTTAAAGGGAAGGATTAGTCCACGTGAAGGGATGGCCGGTTAAGGTCTAGGTGTGCCTCAAACAAATTATACACGGTTTTGAGCAATTACATAATCAAGTCATAACACTGTCTCAAAAAGGAAAGTTGTACAAAAGGAATTTGAGTCAAAATGGGAAAGTGTTTAGTTAAGTGAAGAGATTCCATAAGAAAATTTTAATTAAATAAAAAGAGTATTTAATTATCTAAAAGTGTATGCTTAATAAGGAAACATGTTTAGAAAAGGAAATCAGAAGAAAATACAAGCAAGAAAGGAGTTTGACTCAAATAAGGAAACCTAGTCAGAAGGTCTTTTATCAGAGATTTAATTAAGAAAATTAAATACTAATTTTCACGTCCAACCATGCTTTAGGAGACACGTAACATCCTCTCATGCTTCTGATCGAGCCTACGACGCCTAACATCCTCTTAGGCTTCTGATCGAGCCTTTGCACATTCAGCTGCTATTTTGATACAAAATGAAGTTCAAAGTTAGGGTTCTCATCAGAAATTCCCAAAAATCCGTGTTTCCATTTGTTATTGAGTAAAATTTCAGTTGTTACAAGCTTATGGTGGAGCGCCATGATATCAAGCATGCCTCGGCTAGTTGTTATTCTAAAATGATATGTAAATGCATAAGTGGGAGTGTTCATATTCAAGCTTAAAGTCAAATAAATCTTACAAATGAAGATGCGTTAACCCTATGGAATTGCGTGTGGTTGTCAAAAATTACTCAGTAAGCTCACGTCAAGCTCAGATTAAGCTCTCTCAGTAAAACTATCGTCAAAATCAGGCTTCACGAGATGCAGTTGACAAGATGAATGAAGATGATTCAGCAAAACCCAATGAAGCGCTTTTAACAAATGTAATCAGAATTCAACAAGAAAGGTATTCACCACCTATATACTCAACACGGAACACTTACAGTTCCTCGCTGAGTAAGGGACTTAATATAATTGTGACTTTTGGTCCAAGGGTAAATTTATCATTTACGACCTGGGATAAAATCGTCATTTTCCAAAACGTCCGACCTAGTCGAGGTATTCAAGCCCATGGTTAAAGTCACCTATCAGGTTATGCAGATAAGTTTGTGAACCCAAATACAGTTTAATCAAGAATATAAAGCCCAAAACTCCAGCGAGGAAAGGGTTTATGATGAGGTTCGACTTCTAAAGATGAAGAACCCCAGTTAGGCCCGAAGAGACACTCTATCACTATGAGGAGAAGAGCCTCCATCACTCTGAGGCGAAGGGCCTCCCTCACTCTGAGGCGAAGATCCTCCCTCCCTCTAAAGTGAAAGACCTTCGTCACTTTGAAATGAAAGATTTTCATTGCTCCGCTTGAAGGCGAATATCCTTTGTTGCTCCGATGGAAGGCGGAGATTCCCCTAGAAGGCGAAGAGCCTCCGTCACTCTGCTCCGAGTAAGAACCTCTCGAATACTCCTCGGCTTCATCATGAGTCTTTCAACAAACCCGGAATCCTTAGCATCACCATGGATATCGGGTGAATTTGGCACTGAATGTTATGCCTATGCCATAGTGCCTCTTCAGGCCCGACTAAGTTTTCCAAGTGATGAGCACTACACTAGCCGCACTCTACAACGTTTTTGAGTGCCACAATGCTCTTAGTGCTGAGCACTACACCTTTCCCTGGTGCTAAGCATTACATCCATGAACTGAGTAATAAATCTTCAGTCGCACTAAGTATGACTCGCCTTCGCTAAGCACAGACAATCACTCTAGGTTGATTGTCAACCTCAACCCCTTTAGTTGCACTGAGTACGGACGACCATGTTAAGATGATCATCCACAACTCTCATAGATTTTACGACGAACTATGACCTTACAGAGCTAACCACGCCTCTGCTCAACTATCAACAGACCGCCATCGAAGGTCAATGTTCAATCGCCATCAGGTCATAGCGCCTCTTTGGGCCCGATATTGCCTTAAGCCTCTTCAAAAATCCGACCTTACACTCCTTCATCTAAGGGACAACATCTACATCTAGGTCATGATAGGATTCAACCA
Source organism: Papaver somniferum (assembly GCF_003573695.1). Lineage (NCBI taxonomy): Eukaryota > Viridiplantae > Streptophyta > Magnoliopsida > Ranunculales > Papaveraceae > Papaver > Papaver somniferum. The sequence continues at coordinate 122,906,349 of NC_039360.1, forward strand.
AGCTTGTGCTCTCCATAAGATACATACGACTACAACAACTCTTCCGGAGCTCTTTACATGACACTGGATGGCCTCCACGTGTGAACACATGCATTTTACATCTAAATTTATGACAACTCCGGATAATGCTAAATCGTCATAAGACACATCACATACAAAGGATGGTAAGTCACAAATGGGGGGATAAACTTATGAATTTGTTCGTGTGAGCATCAACATACTCACACAAAAGAGAATAGTTGTTCGTAAGGGGTCAGTTATATATGATAAACTCAAATGTCGATATATCCTTAGCTATTGCTGGGATTTAGGAGAAGGTGTTGATTCTGTCTCCTTATCGTTATCTCGGCACTAAAGATTAGGGTTTTCGTAGAGCTATAAGTAGGCCAATGATCGATCTTTCTAACCCAACATAATAGCTAGAATATAACAGCATATCAAATTCTTTGCAACACTCTCTCTTTTCGATTTTCCTATCGTTATCTCAACCAAGCTTTGCTAATTCTCTTCGATGTTATAGGCAATGAGTTTATCATACAACGATTCGAAAGTATGAAAATGCGTAGGGGACAATTATGAATTATATCCAATAATATATCCAATTATGAAAATACGTAGGGGACAATTGCTAATAAAATAAAATTCCAAGGAAATGCCTCTATCAATATAAAATCCTGGATCCGCCACTGTAATAAACTTCCACTTGAACAGCCTCACATATGCTCATGGGTAAAACTCAAACGTTTGGTTGAACAGTCACGGACTATCCAACGGGGTTAACCCAAGTTGGGGCTGACACCTTACTCCCCATCAAATCAACGTTGAAAATCACAAATCATAACACAAATGTCAATCCAAGTTAACGTGTTTCCAAAAAGAAAATCTTTTGGTAATTAATTGAAATCCCCAAGGACATCTCATTTACCAAACCACAAAGAATATCTTCCTCAACTGAAGAAACGGAGAGAATCAGACTCAGACCGAAGCTGCCACATATCTACGGGTGTCATCCACCGGATAGATACACCCCTATGTGGCAGCGATCTCCACCGTTCGTTGGTTCCTCACCCAATCCCACCAGGAAAAACAGGGGTCCCTTTAAAAGGATGGACCAATCCAAATTTGACACGTAAGCGGGGTATAGTTTTGGTGTATAATTGTAGTGTATAAGTAGCATTTTCGGACTCAGACCACCATGGGGATAGTCTAACTCTGTCCCAACAAAACAAATAACCTGGGTCCCACTTGATCCCCGCCTCGTTTTTGTAACTGCAAACTCCCAGGTTCGTCTCCGAACCTAAACTACACGTGTAGCAAACCAATTGGATCCAAATCTACCAATTGGATCCAAATCAAAACAAAGAAAATAAATTTATTTAAAAAAGAATCATCACTTTTAACAAGAAGACTATTATTGGGACGTCACATTCCATTAGAGGGGCGTCACCTAATAAGACAAAAATGGATCACCCACAAGTAATATCAAAAAACCCTTATCTCAAATAATTTTGTAATGACCAAACAACCCTTATGCACTTAATTTTAATTTAATTAGATAATAATTAAATTAAGAAGATGAATTTTGTTAGATGGTAGAGAGGGTTTAACACAAAGTGATGATGAATCTCAATAATTGAAGAAATAAATCAACAAAGTGAAGAACCAATGGTTGAAAATCAACAGGTACACCTCTAAACTATCTCCCATGGGTTCAATTTCGCTCAAAACTAGCTTAAGTACGTAAAAAGTTTGAGATTTTTAGACTTTCATGGAAAATTACGGTTGGGTTGAGCTTCGTTGCCAACCGTAATTCAATTTTACGTCTGGGTTTAGAAGAACTCCAAACCGTAACTGGTTTCCAATAGGACAAAACCTGAATTACGTCTAGGTTAGATTTGTCATCCAAACCCAGCAGTAAATAGTTTTTGCATGGGTATTTATTACTTGTTTTACGTCTAGGTTAGGTTAGCGTCTGGAAAAAACACTTCAAAAACCCAGACGTGGGAGAATACGTCTGGAAAAAAATTCACGAACCTAGACGTAGTATATTACATTTGGAAAATTTATTTTGCGAACCTGGACGTAGGAGGTTACGTTTGGAAAAGTTACTTAGCGAACCTAGACGTAGAAGATTACGTCTGGTAAAGTTACACCATGAACCTAGACGTATTCCAATTTGAAACTTCTTCTATAAAACATACAGGAAGAATTACGTCCAGGTTGATCCTATAGAAATAAAAACCGTAAATTTGAAATTACGTCTAGTTTTACAAAAGGAAAATTTAGTAAACTAACCTAGACGTAATACAACATTGGACGGTTTGATTCAAACAAAACCTAGACGTAAGACTACATGCAAATCCTATTTTATGGTTGGATTGAATTCAACCTAGACGTAAGTTCTTCAATTTCAAATTTTACGTTTAAAAACCTAGACACGAACCCAGACGTAACACGAGCAGATGAATAACTGAAACCTAATTTTACTCCGATTTCATTCAATCTAACCTATTTTAAGCACAAAAAAGAGTAAACAAAGATGGGTTTGAACGATTATTACCTAACATACACCATGGGTTGTTGTTGTGGAGTTTGAAATTGTGATTCTTGAGATGCTTGGAGCAGAGGAAGAGAAGAAAGATGAAGGGGAGCAGTTTTTTTGTTGAATTAAAATAGAAAAGATTAGGTTTTTAAGTTTTTATTTTAGTTCAAGGATAATCTAGACATTTTGTTTTGGTGTTAGGATAACTCATAACCACTTTTTTGGACACTAAGAATCGAAGTAAAACCCTCTATTAGAGTGTGACGCCCCAATAATAGCCTTCTTTAACAAACCAATCGGAAGTCCTTTTATAAATGGAACATATAACACCAATTATTGAATGGTGGTGGTGTCCTCTTTTGCAGGGCACAAAGCTTTACTTGCATACCCCTCGATGGGACTTGTCCCAAACTAGTTTTTATCCGCTTAGTATTTGAGAAAATTCCCAAAAGACATAAAGTAGCACACTTCGAGTTTGAGAGAGCCATATGGGATCCGCATGACAAGTATACAATTACGCGGTACACGCAAGTCAACATCATTCCGTCCCTGAGTATAATGCAGAAGAAACGAGGAAGAAAAAACTCTCTTGCAATTTACCAACATCATCAGACACTCTCCACCATAACTGCCATGTATGCAAATGCAACATACCTGGATGATGCTCGGTCTCTATTAAGCACCGCGCTTCTTACATAAACTACACCTAAACCCTATCTATCGTCTGCTCAAACTCCCATTATTTCGACGTATACCCGTTCCCTTTGTCGCCTTTTCTTTTATCTTGTCTCTCTCTCTCTCTTTGTTCGTAAACAGGAACCTACCTTGTCAGTTCGTTACTCTTGTTTGTTTCAGTCATATATGTCTAGTCCAAATCTATAGGATAGTAGATGTGTATAGTGTGGGAAGCAGTCTATGGATGTCTAGTCCAAATCTAAGCTGTATAGCCAACCAGCCGCCCTAGCTCAGGATGACGCATCTTACTGCAAGCAAGTGGGTACTAATTGGATATTAAATTGTAAAAAAACAGTCTAGTTATACTTCTCGATCAGTTCACCTATATGTCCAACTACAACATTTAATAAATCTTACGTTCATGCATGTTAGTTTACTGCATGCGTGCTCTAAACATTTTAAAACAAAACTCCTGCAATTATATATTCCTAGCTTCATGTTTTACTGCATACAGTACATTCCTAATCATCTGTCTATATATATCCAACTCTGAACCCCAATAGTTCGCATCTCTCCCATCTTAACTTGATAGGAAGTAGCAGCATTATTGATGGCTTCTATGAACATCACGATGATTACGGTTTTAACAATTTCAGCTTTCATGGTAAGCACTACTACGTTGACAGTAGTAATGGCATCAAGGGAACTGACAAGCATGAACAAACCAACAACAATATGCAAAACATTAGCAGTCCGGCTCAATGGAGAAGCTGGTGATGGTCTCGCCGAATGCTGGAGTGCACTTTCTGAGGTACATTCGTGTACAAAGGAGATTATTGTTTTCTTTCTTGATCATGGAGAAACAAACCTTGGTCTTGAATGCTGCAGAGCTGTAAGTACCCTATGTCATGATTGTTGGCCTTCAATGCTTACATCCTTGGGTTTTACATCTGGAGAGAGTGGCATTTTACGTGATCACTGTGATACGCCTTCCGTTCCCCCTCGGTCCACACCCACTTATGTAGTTTCACCACCTCGCTCACACCCACGCCCACCAATGCAGTTTCACCACCTCGGCCTTCACCCACTTATGTGGCTTCGCCACCTCCGCCTTCACCCACCAATTTGGTTTCACCACCTCAGACCACACCCATCAATGTGGTTTCACCTCCCCCGGCTGGATGTCCTAATTACACAGCTGCTGCGCATCCTAAGGTGATTGGATAGATTAGACGATGATATTACTGAAATAATTAAATGCTTGTATTATTAAGAGAGGTGTTTCAATCATGAGCTTAAGTCGTAGGAGTAATTATGTGGCCTTCATTTATGGTGTGTATGACACTATGACTAATCAAAAAGATTATTATGGTTTGCGTGTACTGTATAATGATATGCATGCGTGTTTATAATAAGAGGTGTTTCAGTCATGAGCTTAAGCCTTATTTATCTCTATATAATGTTTCTATTTGAAATTCGGATCCGGTATGCCTTTGGCGGAGACTGATTTAGGACTTGTCTAATTCCTTAATTCTTAAAAACGTCTGAATTAATGGTATGCAAGTACGGCATATTTCAATTCACTCTTCAAGTACTAATTGAGTAAAACAAAGACAGGTGCAACATTCAAACAAACACCATTAAAGCAGCATAAGGTAAGGTTGGATGGATGGAGATATCCATTTTATTCTCATCTTTTAACGCAATGCTATAATAGGAAACTGGCAAACAGAAAGTCCGAAGTACAAATGTACAGTAACAATTTCTGATATACACTGATCTATAATTTATCAAGTTTACAATTTCTGATTTACTATGTGAATATACCTGGTCTAAAACATTACAAGACAGTGAGACACATTTACAGAACAATGACATTTACAACACAAATAAACAAATCAAAATATAAAAAGAAAAAAGGCAGACAAAAAGCATCTGCAACTTTCGAGACTCAAGTGGGTCTCTCAATCATCTTTGGCAACTCTGCGCTAGTAACTTCTAAATGATCCCAAGTAAAACATCCTAAATCAGTGTATAATACCTTTGGACAACTAGATACTGAGATATTATACTGTATAAAGAATGGAGAGTCTAGTCATTGGATAGGGAGAAACATTTCTAAATCTCCAATGGCTAGTATTCAGGGTCTGACAAAGCCCCTCTATCCTCCAGCTCAGCATTCGTGAATGTAAGAGCCCTCTGTAGCTTCCTTTGATCGAATGCTTCAACTTCAACCATGTAAGTCGCCCTCACAGGACGATGATCAGAAAGCATATACTCGATCCTCTTGTAATTTAAGAGCCTGATTCCTTTTCCATAAGAAAGAATGCGATCACACCTGCATATTAAGAGGCTTTAAAGAACTCATCACCAGGAGAACAAAATATCAACCAAATTACTTATACTGGGATCAGTAAAAACCATACCATGCAGGATTGCGCCTCGTTGACTTGGGATCTCCCCCGGCATAGTTGACTGAATTGAGCTCGTATTTGTATGTAGGAGGGAAGTTTAAAGTACCTTCTTTCCACCCCTCAAATACACGACCCTTTTTTAGCTGTCGAACTAGCTGCAATGTTAAGGTGAAAGAACATCATTATTATCGTAACATATAGTGGATCCAATTTGGATCAGCCTTTTTTTTCTTTTTCTTTTCTTTGATATCCGTATTCAAAAACCAACAACAGTTCAAAAATCTAAACAAAACATTTATAGGAACAAAAGCTAGGTACCTGGTCTTTTTCAGTCAATGCGGACCAATCTAATCGCGAAATGAGTTCTCGTGTTTTCTCATATGGTAAGTTGATTCTGTAGTTCAGATCTCCAAACCAGATAATTCTTCTGAAAAGGGATTATGAAACTCATTATAGAAGATCTACCTAAATCTTAATTAGTAATTGTATTAGGAAAGACATTGTCGGACATAATATCGACTCAACTTCAAATGAATTTTCAAGTGATTCACTTGAAAAAGAAACAACAAGAGTTTAAATCTCAAAGAACCATCTAAAGGAAATTCCTTTTGCTTACTCATGGTCATAAATGCTCTTGGGAAAGCCAATGGCCGAATCCGGATAAAACTGGGTTCTCCGGTGTATTTCATTGACGTCCGCATTTCTACGAACTTCTTCAGAATCCTTTTCACCGGATGTTTGGTGACAACAGACAAAACAAAAGAGTGTTTGATAGATTGACATGCTGACAGCCACTGATCCCTGAAAGATAAAAGAGGCACCTGTTTCCGTAAAATTGTTACAAAAACTTTTGTGATATTAAGACATACAAAAGTTTCACCAGGAAATTACTAACTGAAATGCAAGAATAGCAAGGAAGGGAACTGACCTTGTTACCACCAACACCAAATGCACCAACGCCAACGGTCGACACCTTCAAGTTTTGGATATGCTTCCGCAAGCTTCTACGGACCCATACAGAAAGGAAAACCCCAACCATTTGTTTGCTAACAATCCTTACATAAGGTGATCTTCTTCTCCGACGTATTATAGATTCTAAGTCAATTTGTTTGAGTAAGGCAATCTCTGATGACCCATTACTAGCCAATTTAAAAGAATTATATGTTTTAAAGGACTTAAATGTCTTGAAAGATTTAAATGATTTGAAAGAATTCGGTCTATCTAAAACACGCTGAGAAAACAAATCTAATGGTTGCTCAGGCCAGTCCAAACCCATCCTTTCAGATCCACTCAGTGTTTTCGGTAGTTTCTCATTATCTTGGGTAACCGATGCTTCTGAGTTTTCTGTACAGCCATCACCCCGAAGAAAACTTAACCTGTCTATCTTTTTAGAGAAAGAATATTGTCTTCCAAACTGCTGTTCTTTTGATGTAAGCAAACTAGCACTCTCGCTGCAATTTGAAACCCATTTGTGTACAAACTCATTGTCGCTTTCATGTGGTACATTCTTGAGCTCAAAAAGACTGTTAGAATCGTCATCTACAGGATAAATTTCTGCATCATCTTCACTGTCAGTTTCAAGCTCGTCTTCGATATCCGGGATGTCATCCAACGGTTTATACCTCGATGGGGAAGGAGGATCACTATAACATTTAAGCTTCGTCTTCTCAGGTCGAATTCTATTCAGAGTCTCACGAATAACGGTTTCCCATTTCTCAACTGGTCGATTATCTTCTGCCAAGAAAATGTTTCCCGCATTTAACGGAACAATCTCCTGAAGCCTGCAAGGATTACCATAATTCCCAAAGAAACCAAGTTAATTCAAATACACAGAGTCGGAATTAAAATAAAATTGAGATTCATAATTGTTAAACATGAGCCGATCAAAGCAAATGATGGCACAAGTACATTTGGTGATAAATGCCAAGAGTAGTCCTGGAACAGATTTTTCAAACAAGACATTTATGGTCCACGAGATTTGGATTCTGGTTCATCAAGAAGGCAATTACCCAAGCACATAGATATCAGCAGGTTCATCAAAGTCTAGCCATTCTTTGATTTCTAAGTCATCCGTAGGCAGTTTTCCTCCCACATTCCACGTTCCAACAGAAATCCTAAGAACACAAGACAACAAATTAGACAAGATGCTTGAACCAATTTTCCTCGAACGTCAGTGTATTTGCACTCGTCTTTTAGAAGTAAAAATTAGCTAATCATACAGTTTACATGAAAGATGGCAGAAGGAACATGCCTGAGCTCTTTGTTGTCTATATATTGTGATCGAAGTGTCTCTGAATTACGTCTTCTTATCTTTGTAGGGAACTCAGAGGCGGTTCCTACAAAACAAAATTTGTGAAATTGAGGCAATTGGTACTCAGATTTATCAGATTGAAAACATTTCCTGGGTTTCTCAACTGAAATTACCTTTAGATTCACACCGATCCCCACCGTTTTTCTTATCTCGAAAGCGTGATTCTCCTCGCCACCCACAATATTCTGATTACAATATTAAAACGAAGAACACCGCCAATGTAAGATAAAGCATCTCCCATACTAAATTGAAACAACACCAACAGTGATTCCTCAGATTTATCCAAAAATGATCAGACAAAAATACATTTTCCAAATATTCAATGTGACAAAAACACCAGAAATTCCTGTTGGTTAAACTTCAACATATAAGTCACTAACAAGCTGGTTAGGACAAGATTAGGAAATTGATGTAATCCTAAGGGAATTAGAAGTCATCTAGTTCTAAGAAAAGGAAAGACATGTAATAAGGTAATAGGACTAGGAAAAAGAATTCATAGTTCTATATATATATGATCACCAAAATTGTGGTTGATCATATGAGCAAGATTAGAGCTTGTGTTTAGTTTTGAGAGATTTTCTAAACATCAATAAAGAGAGTTGTCTTTATATAAGCTAAGTTTCATCTATCTTTCAGTTGCTATTAATTCCAAAGATAAAAAATGTCAATTTTCCAAATTTGACAGAAAACAAAAAAGGAGATTGTGGAATTGCTATGTTTATGAATACCTTCACTATCAGTATCACAATCACTGTCTCCATCATCAGTATCAGCACTGTACTCCGATTCAGCAGGATTGATATTGAGCAATTTCCTCAATACAATCTTTGGCCAGATTAGCTGTAGGCATGAGCAACCCAAACAATAGATTTCAACCCAACTTCTCTGCAAATTTTTGCTAAGTATATCAAAGGAAAACTAACTAAAATTCTCTTGCTGAAATATAAAAACAACGAAAAACCCAGATTAGATATAACAGTACGTACCTCCGGTTGTCTTCTTATTGCTCGCCTCATGGGTTTCTCGTCTTCAAGAAAGACCAGTGAAATTGAGAGGAAATCGAACAAGAGAGGGGAAGGTGTCCGTATGTTAAACAAATAACCGTTTTTTCTTTAAAGTTGTTTGATTTTGGAACTTTAGAGAGAGAGAGAGGGTCAATTCGCAATACATTGAGCTGCATCACTTTCTCTTTCTAAACACTAAAACAGAAGAAGAGGTAGTTGTCATGATCTCATGACTCGGAGTTAACTGTGTTTGTTCTGTTTCCGTACATAGCGATCCATATGGATCAAATCTGACTCACTGAGAGTCTGGCAGGCAGCCCTTTAATAGGATAAAAACGGGACATCCGTTAGTAATTTCAAAAATCATTTATCTAAAACTTTTATATGATGGTTAACGTAAATAAAAGAAAAATGATTAGATTTATAACTTTTATATAATGATTGATAGTATTTCCCTTATCATTCTAACTAGTACAACGTATAATCGTTGTCATTGTGGGAGGGCCGACCGAAAAAGAATCTAACAGGTGGGGTTTGTCTGCCACTATTTTTCTTGAAACATATGGAGTACATCATTTTATTAGTTGCAACGGAAAATTAGTTAATGATAAACCAAAATATGGCTAGATAAAGTATTATGTATTTTTTGTGGTGGTTTGCATAATTGATATACATTTAATTTTTTAAAATTGTGCCTAAAATGATAAATATCTTCTAATTTTTTTACAATTTGATATTGTTGTTTGTACTCGTTGCGTAAATTTTTTTATAATCTTTCCAACGAGATAAAATTTGTAAAATTCCAAGGCACGTATTTTTAGATATGTTATATTAAAGTTTGTTTTCCAATTATATCCCCGAAAAAATAGGATACATAAGAACTTATAGTAATTTGACTAAAAGGGAGCGACAACTTTTTCTAGTGAAAAAACGACCACCAAAAGTTTGGTTACACCGAATCCAATCTTTTTGTGTCAATTGATCACTTATAATTTACAAAAATGTGGTCATATAAAGGTCCTCCCTCGCTTCGCTCGGTCGGCCCAATTAGCAAATGATTAGATTGATAAGCTTTTTTATATAGTTAATGATAAAAAATCAGATTAAGTGTACTATTTTTTTCGGTTGGAAGAAAATAGAAAAAGAAAAGAAACTTTTAGAGATTTTTTTTGTAAACTAAAACCCTAGATTTCGATTCACACAACCGATGTCCTTTTTTATTTCTGAAATTTGATGAAAGTATGTAAAAGGATTGAATTTTTAAACTTTTCAGAACGATTTCAGTTGGGTTTTTCCTTCATACTCAATTGTAAGACAAATTTACGATCACGTGATAATGAACTCCTAACTGTAACTAGGTAAAATTGGGGAAACCCAATTTTACACTTTACGGTTGGGTTTTTGGTCTTATGGTTAGGTTTGGTCTTGGTCGAACCCAACTGTAAATCTGTTATGGTTGGTTTTCTTTTTTTGGAAACCCAACCGCAAGTAGTTCTGAAACCTAATTTTTCCACTGATTTCAAACGTAATTGGTTTTGTTGATTACCATCACTTCTATCAATTTGTTTCTTCTGCATTTTTAATAGAGATTTCAATCAATGATTATAAGTTTTCGAATCGCCGATTAATCAAAGACAGTCAAATGATTTGAAGGATTTAGAAGATCAGATTTTTGAATTAGAATTAGGTTCTGATTTGAGTTTTTAGGTTTTTACTTTGAACGGAGGGTAACTTGGACATTTGTTATTGCATCAAGACATCCCATAACCAAATTTTTAGTCACCAAGAATCCATGTGAACCCCCTCTATTGGAATGTGAATCCCATATATTATGTTTCCTTTAAGGAAGGTGGTCCACGAACTCTTATGAGTAGCGGACAACATAAGTCACGTAACAAGGTTTCACTCAATCTAACCAATTCATGCTTGTGGTACTCTTGTGGAGTCTAACACAGGGAAGGCTTTTTTTTTCCTTTCTTATTTAGATTCATAATTAATAAAAGATACATTGTTTTGGTTATCTCTAAGTGAGAAAGCCCTGCAAAGAAAGAAAACGAAAATCACAAACAAAAAAAACAAAGAACAATTAAACCACCGATATAGAATTGGACACGTCTGAGATGCCTCATTAAAACCTTAATAAGGAAAAACTCATGGGGATAAAACCCTGACTAAAGAAAAAGTATACACCACGATAAGTCCTAAGAGATAATATAGGCATAAAAAGCCCGACATAAACTAAGCAAGAGTAGTTCTTCAGTAACTAGAGTTTTTCTGATATCCTTCGATACCGAATAAGAAGTCTTCAAGTACAGGCAGTATGTTGGAGTCCACATACAAGTTGTGGAAAAATAGCATCTCGGCTCGCGATAAAATTATCTGTATGAGTTCTTGCGCCCTTCTAGTCACCTCCAGAGTGGTAGAAGTGTCATTACGGCGTATCCAGAAAAAGAGGGTCTTGCTACTGATTACGGATGGCAGTTCCATTCCAATAATCGAGAATTCATTTGCAGATGGAGGTTCCATTCCAAGATGTAACCTTGTCGGTATTGATTTCATCCAAGAGCTTTCATTTCCTTTTCAAAGACAAAACGAATGCTGATTAAGACATAACAATACCTAAAGACATAAATGGAAATAAGTCCTAATTATTAATTAATAATACTAAGTTAATAACCAACTATAGAACCAGAATTCTTATAAAAAGAAAAGCAATAATGAAGAACAACTAAGGAGGCTTGAAAACCTATGTACAAGAAGCACTAAGAGCAAGATTGATTAACTAAAATTTATAGATTTTAAGTGACCACCTAAGTAGCAATTGACAATAAGATACCCAAAACCTTGTACTACTAAAACAAAACTAGCAACTTAACAGCGAAAAACAGGACTCTGAACAATATTCGAAAATAGAAATTGAAACAGTAATAATAAGCAACTTCCTAGACCATATCTCTTGTTGGTTATATAACCCTATGCTTATGTACTAACTAATACATTAAAGTGTCATGTTAGTGAACTTGAAAAGTAGCCATCATGGGATTAAAACTAAAATCAAAAGGAGTTGAGATGTAGAAACATGCCCCTGAATGGCCAAACCAAAATGAGTTGATGCCCTGAAACTTGTAGCCATCGGAGACCAGATCAGTAACAATCTCCTCTTAAGATAAAATCCATACCTTGGTAAAAAAGAAATTAGTAAAATCCTAAAACTACTATAAACCTTAAAGTTATAAGAGAATAATAGAAAACAGAGAGGTGTCGGTGGACTTACCTGGGGTTTGGTCTAATCGACGGAGTTAGGATTGGGAACTGATGGTAGTTCTTCGTATTGACATAAATATTCGGCAAGCAAAAGCAACAAACTCAAAAGGCTTAACACATTTCAGAAAGTTCTTAAGACAAAACAAAAATCATGTATCTAGCTAGCTTAACAGAACTCACAACATAAATATTAAAACAACACCCAAAAATGATTCTCACCCATTTCAAAAATATTAAAAGGAAAATCCATAGAGAAGGCATGAGATTAAACATACAACATCACAAATCATCATTTCGTACAATTAATGTTACGAATCCTAAGAAGAGGAAACTGTTGGAAACAATATAGAAAATTCACAAAAATAAATCTCAAACAACTGAGTCGCGGTCTAGGTCGCTATCTTTAAGGTGTTTCGCGACTCTGCCTCTTGATTGTGCTAGCAGTCAAAACTTGTCGAAAACCCTATGGGATAAAACAGCTGATACTCTCTTGTTCGATTTCTCTGCACTATGAGAAATCGAACCAACAACTACTCTTTCTTCACTTGCTCATAACTCAAAAATAGATGAAAAACAATGTATTTCATCTTCTCCAGAAACTGTTCTTTTATATCTCAAAAGTAAATCAATGCAGTTTTTAATGAAAATAAATTTCGTAATTAGTGCTCACTGAAAATCCTCCATAATAGTCATAAAACGGTAACAATATAATTACCAAAATTAATAGAGTTAATTAGAGAATATTAAGTAGAAAACCATTTTGGAAATCAAGAGTTAAAACCTGCAAAAAATCAGTTTCTGAATCACCAGACCTCCCAATGCCCCGCTCTCCCGGATTTTATTAAGTAATATAAATATATATAATATACCTAGTCAAATGTGTGGGGTGAGATTTGAACCCAAGCCTATAGTGTGGGAGCCCAAAATGATACCACCACACTATGTCTCTAAGTTTGGTACAATATTACAAAACTATGTTTTTAAATATATATCCCAACAATCCCCCGCTTATATTTCAAAACATTGAGCAAGTGATATACAGTTGTGCATAAGCAAAGGTGCCTTTCGACTTGAACCTCTACATAGTGTTAAACTTTCTAAGTATCATGTAACTAGAGTGACTCACGTCTTGAACTCTAACTAATACTAGATTATTCAACACACACAACTATATCTAGAGTAAAGTTCTTAAGTTCGCACATTAAGGCCATGTGCTTATCCCTTTTTTAACGAACGGTCTAGAGAAGTGCCCAAGTTCTCATAGAAGGCGGCCACACCTTCACATCCGTATAAGTGAGTCTATCAAGAATACTCCTGTGTATCCCACTCTAACTTAAGAGATATATACATCATTAAGAGTTTAAACACTCAGCATGTTTCCCACTTCAGGATATCATGCTATGAGAATACATGACTCTATCATATCATTTGTAACTTCGTCTAGTCCCTTTGAACCTATTTCTAGGTTGGGTATCCATTACAAATGACTCAAATTCTCACGGGCAAAAGTCCCATACTTTTAGAGATATTCCATACCGTTTCTCTTGCTAATCCTTTCGTTAAAGTATCAGCTATATTTCCTTCAGGCCTTACATGATCTACTCTAACAACACCAGTCGTGAGAAAATCTCTAATTGTGTCGTGCTTTCGACGTATATGTCGATTCTTATTGTTATTATAACAATTCTCTACTACTCCGATAGCCGCGATACTATCGCAGTGGATCAAAGTGGATGATATCGGTTTTTCCCATACTGGAATGTCTAATAACAGACTCTTCAGCCATTCTGCCTCTTCACTAGCTATTGCTAGTGCCATCAATTCAGCCTCCATCGTAGATTGGGCTATAATTGTTGTTTCTTTGATCTCCAAGATACAGCGCCCCCAGCAATAGTAAAAACATATCCACTGGTGGCCTTGGAATCATCTGAAAGAGTGTTCCAATTAGCATCGCTAAATCCTTCAAGGACTGCGGGATACCTCTTATAGTGTAATCCTAGGTTTGTGGTTCTTTTCAGATACCGCATAACCCTCTCAATAGCATCCCAGTGTTCCAAACTAGGATTACTGGTAAACCTGCACAAACTCCCACTGCATATGCAATGTCTGGTCTAGTACAATCAGTTGCATAACGCAGACTTCCAATTATACTAGCATATTCAGATTGTCTAACACTTTCTCCAGTATTCTTAAAAATTTCACATAGGATCAAACGGAGTACAAACAGGTTACAATCAAAATATCATACTTCTCAGAATTTTTTCAATGTAGTGAGATTGATCTAAAGTAATACCACTACTAGTTCTAGTTATTTTGATTCCCAAGATTACACTAGCTTCACCCAAATCTTTCATGTCAAAATTCGAACTAAGCATGCTTTTAGTTTCATTGACAACAGATAAATTGGAACCAAATATCAGCAAATCATCCACATACAAGCAAACAATCACACACACATCATTCTCAGATTTATAATAGATGCATTTGTCACCCTCATTTATTCTGAAGTTATTTGAAATCATTAAATTATCAAATTTCTCATGCCATTGTTTAGGAGCTTGTTTCAAACCATAAAGATTTTTCTAGCTTACATACTTTCTGTTCTTGTCCAGGAATTACAAAACCTTCAGGTTGTTCCATGTAAATTTCCTCTTCTAGTTCACCATTCAAAAAGGCAGTTTTAACATCCATTTGGTGAATAACAAGATTATGAGCAGAGCAACAGCAATCAAAACACGTATAGATGTTAATCTAGTAACAGGAGAATAAGTATCAAAAAGTCTACGTTTTCTCGTTGCCTAAATCCTTTAGCAACCAGTCTAGCCTTGTGCTTATCTACTGTTCCATCAGGTTTGAGTTTCCTTTTCAAAACCCATTTACAACCTATAGGCTTACAACCAGGAGGTAAATCTACTATACGCCAAGTTCCATTAGACATGTGAGAATCCCATTCATTATCTACAGCTTCTTGCCAGAAACTAGACTCTGCAGAACTAAACGCCTCTTGTAAATTAGAAGGTTCTTCCTCTATAGCGTAAAATTCAAAATCGGATTTTATCTTTTGTCTCAGTCCTAGCTCTTTTACTGCTCTAGGTTCAAATTCAGTGATCCTAGTTTCTTCACTTCTAGGTTCTTCTAATCTAGTTCAGAATCAGAACTAGGTAAAGTACTAGGTAGAACCCCCACTATTACCCCCACTATTTCTAGATTTAAAAGGAAATCTCTCTTCAAAGAAATCAACATCAATAGATTCAATAATAACCTTATTATTAATATCAAAGAACCTATAAGCTTTACTGTTTTGAGCATAACCAATAAAACACATTCATAAGCTCTACTTTCTAACTTATGTCTTTTAGGATCAGGTTTTCTAACAAAAGCTAAACAACCCCAAACTCTAAAATAAGAGACATTAGGTTTTCTATCTCTCCAATTTCATAAGGAGATATTTGGTTTTTTTGGGAATGCGATTCAAAACATGGCAAACAGTCAACAAACATTCACCCCACCAATGAGAAGCAGCACCAGAACTAAGCAAACAAGCAACAGTCAATTCAGTAAGAGTACGATTCTTTCTTTCAGCTTTCCCATTCATTTGAGGATTATATGGAGCAGTTCTTTCATGTATTATGCCATTAGTTTGATAAATTTCAGTAAAGGAGCAGAATCATATTCAGTGCCTCTATCACTACGAAACCTCTTAATTTTTCCACCAAATTGATTTTCAATTTCAGCAATAAAGATCTTAAACTTTTCAATAGCTTCATTCTTATGGCTCAACAAATAAACATAAGTATAATTAGAACAATCATCAATGAACGTCATGATATACCTTTTCCATTTCTAGTTAGGATACCTTCATATTCACACAAATCAGAATGTATTAAGTCTAGTGGTTTGGATTCTCTTACAACAGATTTATGTGAAGTTTGGTTATTTTTGCTTGACTGCAGTATTCACATTTTTCAAATTCATTTTCAGAAAATTCAGGGAGGACACCTAACTTGCTCATGTTATTTACTAACTTTTTACCCACATGACAAAGCCTACCATGCCAAACATTAAAATTGCAAACCATATAAGCAGAAGATTCAATTTTATTCATAGCATCAACATTAAGCTTAAACATTCCATCAGTAGCATAACCTTTCCTACAAAACTCTTATTCTTAGTTATAGTGTAAATATCAGACCCAATAGTTTGATACAACCCAGCCTTGTTGAGAAGATAGCCGGAAACAAGGTTCTTTCTCATTTCTGGAGTGTGAAGGACATCTTTCAGCATGAGTGTCTTCCCAGAAGTAAACTTCAACTCTACCGTACCAGAACCTTTCACCATAGTGCTGTGAGAGTCTCCCAACAACACTTTCTTATCCTTGGTTTCAGCATAAGTCTTAAACATGGACCTATCAAAACAACAATGACGCGAAGCACCACTGTCTATCCACCACCCATCAGATCCACCAACCATGTAGAACTCTGGATCAGAGACCATGGCAATTATAACGTCACCCACAGCATTAGCTTGTGCGTTATTCTTTTCCTTGTTAAACCTGCAATTCCTAGCCATGTGGTTTGGTTTATTACAGGTATAACAAAGAAACTCAGAATTGGAATTCTGTCCATTTCGATGGGTGTTGGTTCTTGTTTTGATTAGGCCTTCCTCCTTTCTTTGGTTCGGGTTAGGTTTCATCCTTTTCTTAGGTTTCAAACTAGGATGAGTCTTATTGTTAGAAACAATGAGAATCTCTTCCTTCTTATCTTGTTTCCGAGCTTCTTCCTCAACCCTGAGCTTAACAATCAAACTTTCAAGAGAAAATTCTTTAGTCTTGTGACGCAAAGTATTACGAAAATCTTTCCATCTAGGTGGTAACTTGTCAATCATTACAGAAACTTGAAATTGTTCATCAGTTTTCATACCTTCGGTCATAATTTCGTGGTAAATTTTTTGAAGTTCATGAGCCTTTGCAACAACTGACATATCATCCACCATTTGGTATCTCAAATACCGGCTCACAGCATACTTCTTTGAGCCAGCTTCCTCGGTGTCATATTTTTTCTGTGATGCATCCCACACATCTTTAGCAGTTTCAAAAGTTGAATAATACTCATATAAATCATCAGATAATGCGTTAAGAATGTAGTTTTTGCAATCAAAGTCATCATCGACCCATTTGTCAATGACCTTCTGTTTCTCCTCAGGAGTTTGAGAAACAACGTCTTTGGCACCACCGGTAGGAGGTGGATCAGTAGCAGGAGCACCATCATCAGCATCAGCAGCAACATCAGCAGTCTTATCAGCAGCAGGTTCTAGGGTTCCAGGATGAACACTCGACACAATCATATGCATCTTCATGAGTTTGAGATAAAAGAACATCTTCATCTTCCATCTTATGAAATGCAGCCCTTCAAATTTGAATGGCTTGTTGGTATCATCAACACGCTTTTTTTCAACCTCCATAGCAAAATCAAACACCTTAAAATTGTTGGAAACAATATAGAAAATTCACAAAAATAAATTTCAAACAGCTGAGTCGCGGACTAGGTCGCTATCTTTAAGGTGTTTCGCGACTCTGCCTCTTGATTGTGCTAGCAGTCAAAACTTGTCGAAAACCCTATGGGATAAAACAGCTGATACTCTCTTGTTCGATTTTTCTGCACTATGAGAAATCGAACCAACAACTACTCTTTCTTCACTTGCTCATAACTCAAAAATAGATGAAAAAAATGTATTTCATCTTCTCCAGAAACTGTTCTTTTATATCTCAAAAAGAAATCAATACGGTTTTTAATGAAAATAAATTTCGTAACTAGTGCTCACTGAAAATCCTCCATAACAGTCATAAAACGGTAACAATATAATTATCAAAAATTAATAGAGTTAATTAGAGAATATTAAGTAGAAAACCGTTTTGGAAATCAAGAGTTAAAACCTGCAAAAAATCAGTTTCTGAATCACCAGACCTCCCAAGGCCCCGCTCTCCCGGATTTTATTAAGTAATATAGATATATATAATATACCTAGTCAAATGTGTGGGGTGAGACTTGAACCCAAGCCTATAGTGTGGGAGCCCAAAATAATACCACCACACTATGTCTCTAAGTTTGGTACAATATTACAAAACTATGTTTTTAAATATATATCCCAACAGAAACAGACCCTTAAACAAGAATAAAAAGATCATAATAGTTAGAGATGAGGATTCCCCAAATCAAATTCCTCACTAGAATCTCTCGTATCAATCCCCAAAATCCTTTTTCTTCTTCTTCGGCTCTCTCTATTCTATAACTAACACTCAAAAAGATAAAATCAAGATGTAAAGTTAATATTAACACCCTAATCTATTAACTAATTAAGATTAAACTAATATAATTAATACTAATTAATCAAAAATAATTTAGTCATTACCAAATTTATTTGGATAAAGGGTCCTTCAACTTATTTCGTAATGTTTTTTGCCTTTTTGTGTATCCCCAAATTGAAGAAGTATCCCCACATGTGGGTTCTTCGAAAAACAAGGTGGACGAAAAGGAGAAGTGAAAAAGGGAGAATTTCGTTCTCCTATGACATATTATGCATTGGGAGGAAATTGGATTACCCTGATCAAGATCAACCTTTAACTTGCGCGGTAACTAAGTTTCTGCCGAGTATCCGCCCAGCCAAGGGCCATAGTGGTCGTTTTATCCTCTTTTGTCTTAGCTGCATGTTTCATTGTCACACAAGAAAATGTCCACCACAGTGCTTGCACTGGAGGTTATGTTCTTGAACTCTCATTAATAATTTTGCCCACTTAATCCTAAGATGACTTTTTTATCCTTCGTTGTCTTGGTGACTAACTATTCGAAAAGTATATATCTATCTTGGTTAGTGAATGTTAAATCTACTTCAAAAATTAACAATACCAAAGTGTTCCAACTATAACAAGACTTCCAGTTGGCACGAACGCAAACACTTTGTGCGCAATCTGATGAAGACGACTTTAGAACCTAAGTTCTGTTCAAGACCGGCCAAATATAGTAACACAATTTCGGAACTGATAAAGTGGGGTACAACAACCACACCCAATATTTCGCTTAGAAATCTGTATGGACAAACTCTAATATACTTTCTAGAGAATCAACTAGACAGTCAGACTCAATCTAGATAAAAAGTATATCAAAGAGTTTATATCTCAATCTCTCGATTTAATATATACTCAAGTAAATAGAAATATGCGATTCTTTATTAAATACTAGAGAGATAACTTGGATGGTACCAAAGACCAATATCCAAGTGTCAATCAATTTAAATCAACAACCAAAAGGTCAGATATTCTAATTGATTGAACAACGCACAACCTGTGATATTTCAATTATATAACAAAATATAATGCGGAAAAGAAATAACACAAACACCAGAATTTTGTTAACGAGGAAACCGCAAATACAGAAAAACCCCGGGACCTAGTCCAGATTGAACACATACTGTATTAAGCCGCTACAGACACTAGCCTACTCCAAATTAACTTCAGTCTGGACTGTAGTTGAACCCCAATCAATTTCACACTGATCCAAGGTACAGTTATGCTCCTACGTCTCTGATCCCAACAGGATACTACGTACTTGATTCTCTTAGCTGATCTCACCCACAACTAAGAGTTGCTACGACCCAAAGTCGAAGACTTTAATTAACAAATTTGTATCACACAGAAAAGTCTATGGTAATAGATAAATCCGTCTCCCACGAATATACCTACGAGTATTGTTCCGTATTTTGATAAATCAAGGTGAACAAGAACCAATTGATAAACCAAACTTATATTCCCGAAGAACAGCCTAGTATTATCAACCACCTCACAATAATCTTAATCGACGCAACGAAAAAAGATATTGCGGAATCACAAGCGATGAGACGAAGTGTTTGTGATTTCTTTCATATCTTGCCCATCGGAGATATCAATCTCAATCCAGTTATTACAATTTTACTTGTACGATAGAAACAACAAGATCAGATCACACAACTACAAGAAAGTAGTATCGATCTGGCTTCACAATCCCAACGAAGTATTTAAGTCGTTAACCTGGTTTAAAAGAAGAAACCAAAGGTTAAAGGAGAATCAACTCTATCTTAGCACAACTAGTATCACACAGAAGGTGTGGGGATTAGGTTTTCCAGTTGCTAGAGTTCTCCCTTATATAGTCTTTCAAATCAGGGTTTGCAATCAATGTTAACTTTGTAACAAAGAAGTCAATATTCACCGATAGATGAAAACCTGATTAGATTCAAGCTAATATCTTTCAACCGTTAGATCGAAAACTAGCTTGTTACACACAAATGAAATGCACGTTTCTAGGCTCGTGTAACCATACCCAAACTTGTACATTTGTTGGTTCAACAATAGTCAACCAAATGGTTAGCCATATGATCACTTTCATATCAACCATATTCTTCTTCATCATAACTAGTTCAAGTGACTCAAATGAACTAGTTAGAGAGTTGTTCAATTGCAAGGAAATCTTATGTAACTACACAAGACACAATCGAAGCAAAAACGATTTGATTCACGCGAATCGGTTCATGAACTATATAGCCGCGTTTTGCAATTTGCATTCCTTAGTTTATATAAGAATAAGTTCACAAACATCGTTTTTAGATATAACCTACTCAAGTTCGCGGACTGAAGTTCCCGGACGGAGTTCACAAACTCCAGCAAAATTTCTCGGGACGAGAACTTCCGCCAGTTCGCGGACTGAGTACTCGGACTTGGCTCACGCAACCATGCTGGTTCTCTTGATCAACAAAGTTCGCAAACTTCGGTTCAAGGAATAAGGACATATACATATATGTGTTTCCACAACAATGCTTATATCCTCCAATGGCTATATAATCTAAACTCTCATTTCAATCATTGAAACATTCTTAGAGGACGTTGATATTCTATAGTTGTTATTCAAAAACTATTTTTCATCAAAGTAAGCAATTTTAAAAGTGATTGAAACTTGTCATGACTTTCGTCACTAGGTAAATATGAACTTGGTTAAAGCGAAAGCTTACCAACACATATTTCAAGAAATAGATAGGCGAGATAAACTCGGCTCGAAATAGCAAATATGTATAATCTAAGTCTATATAGCAAAACGACTTTTATCTCAAGATAGGAGATAAATAAACTTTTGAGTAATAGATAAGTTCAAGTCTCCACATACCTTTTAGTCGATGAAGATCCACTGGTTCCTTGAGTATTCCTTCGTCTTGTATGATGATTGCCATGGAGTTCTTGAGCTCAACCACACTTTCTATCCTAGTCCGAGACTTTAGATATAGTAGACTATAAATCAAGACTTATAATTTTGATCACTAACATTGACAAACATGCTTGAGATAGGAACACATGCGAGTTCGACCGAGCAATGCTCTAACAGATAAGTTCAAGTCTCCATATACCTTTTAGTCGATGAAAATCCATTGGTTCCTTGAGTATTCCTTCGTCTTGTATGATGATTGACATGGAGTTCTTGAGCTCAACTACATTTTCTATCCTAGTCCGAGACCTTAGCTACGGTAGACTAGAAATCAAGACTTGTAGTTTTGATCACTAACATTGACAAACATGCTTGAGATAGCAACGCATGCGAGTTCGACCGAGCAATGCTCTAACAATCTCCCCCTTTGTCAATTTTAGTGACAAAACTATCAATACATATGGAATACAAAAAATAAATAAATTAACTTTTGTATCTCCTATTCCATAAGCCTAATCTTCAACATTACTCGTAATCTTCGTCACTTCTAAGTACTCCAATGATCCCAAAGGTTGTAAGTTCAGCATCATCGTTGTTGAAAATCCGTAGTTATAACAACGAGAAAACAAGAGTTCTCAATTATTGTTATACAATGTCATGGTATCATTACATAGCGTCAAAGTTCAATTGTATCACAACTTCAACAATAATACTATGGTGATATGTATCCCCCCCCCACCCCCAGTCAATACTCCATCTCACATGGAAACCACTCCCCCTTACATAATGATCCGAAAATCATATGTATTTGTAGTGTGAACTACATATTAATTCTCCCCTTTTTGTCAATAAAATTGGCAAAGGTACAAGAACGGGATCCTAATGAAATTTCCGAAAGAGACATTTCATGACCAAAAGAAAGAAACACATATCATCTTATTTAGATGCAATCATAAATCCGAAGCTAAATGCATTCATCAAGGAGTTTTTAAAGATACAAGATAACCCCTATAATATTCCACAGCCGCACTCCCCACAAAGATTTGGCAATTAAGCACAAGTTCAATTAGGAACTCTCCCCCATAAAATGTCATTCCCGAAATAACAACAAGAGCGACCTTAATTTCAAAAGAAAAGAAGGATTTCTTTGGACATAACAAATCACATACAAGTATGAATTTGAATCCAAAATATTCAATTAAACTAACCACAAGAGAACCCATGATTAAGTTAATCGAAAAATGCTCAACATAAGTGAACTTATGGAGACTCAAAATATACAATTAGATTAATCACAAGAGAACTCATAATTAATCTAATCGAAATACACAACCAAACTAATCACAAAAGTAATCAATTTAAATTGTCATGCTCATCATAAGAAAACTTACGAAGCAACAACTAAATAACCAAACAAGATGATTAATTTAGTTAAAAATGCTCGACATAAAGTATCTCGCGGAACAACAACTAAGCTAATCATAAAAATAATCAACTTGGTCATTTTAGTGCTCAACATAAGACACTTTACGGATCCTCACAGTAATACATAAAATATGGATCAGGGAAGATCAATACTGCGGAATACACAAGGATTCATTCTATTTTCCATCACTATTCGCATAACGACATTCAATAGACATAATCCTTGCAAAAAAAAAGATTTTAACCTATCTTCCATCAATAATTGACATAATAGGCTTAACTTTTGTGTTTGTCAAAAGTTTATTCATTCTTTTTTCAATACATGCATATTGACATACGAAAGACTTTGGTTTTGACAAGGTATGGGACAATCATAGTTCACGGACGTAAACACACATATCCCATAACAATATTGCAATAAATAAAACCATAAAGATTAATACTGCAAAAATCATCTTCCAAACAAATTTAGAATTTAAACCAATAAATCTAAAAACATGAAGATGAAAACGTTGGACATAGCTATGTGTAATCACAATAATGGCTATTCCAAACTCTAGTTATTCTTCTAACAAAAACAAGAAAAACATAGAAGATTTACTAGGCAATAATACCTTTGAAGAATTCTTTATCGTCCCCGAACTCCTTGTCGTCAACAGCCATTGGGACGTAAGGTTCATTAAGATAGGAGTTTATATCAATAAAACTTCTTGGCTGATGATGTTGAACCAGGGCCTTCTGAATCTCATGAGTCTTATACACAAAAGCCTTTATTTGTTGAATTTCCTTTCGCATCTCCTTCAACTCTTGAAGAACATCAGAAAACTTCTGAGAGTTTGAAGGAACGTCTCTTGGCTTCCTCACACTCCTTCTCTTTCTTTTCAAGGTAGGAGATAACGGAGATTTCTCTTTTTCCTTCATGATTGATGGCTTAACAATCATATTAACATCTTTTCCATCAGAAGACATCATGCTTGGAGCATCCATAACGTATGGGTTTGTGAGAGGAAATCACAAATTGAACTCAATAAGTAGTCTTGAGATGAAAAGAGGTTTTGAAGAAGGAAAAAGGAATGTAGGGTTTCGAAACCTTTAAACAGGTTCGTACACGTCCAACTCACAACCCTATAAAGAGTAAAATTGTCGATAGTAACCCTCTTTTGTTGATAGACAGGGAAGAAAAAAATTAAGAAAAAAAGAAATAAAACTTTTCCTAAAGCCTGAGAGGTACAAAATCATTGTCTCTTTTGATCAGGCACATGGGACAACATTTCCAAAACAACACGATCAAGTTGCGTTGTGGTGAACAACAATTTGTCCACCATTTTCCTCTTGAGAGGAATCCACAGACCTCTGTCTATCAAAATGACTCGACCATACTTTCTTCTCTAATGGTCTTGGTTTATCCTTGGAAACTAACTTCTTAGACGAAGATAAAATCCTAATACCTCAGCGGTCTTCTGAGCAAGTTTAAGCTTATTTGCTAATTGATTTGCTATTCGTTAAAGTTTGTTGACGTGCCTCAATTGGTGTTTGTACTTGTAACACTTTGAAAGTTCATGACCCTTTAGAGAACAATACGAGCACGTCAAACTGGAATAAAAGTCAGTCTTCTGAGATGTGTACGCAGTAAGACACATGGTGGAACCTGAAACATTACAAACAAAGTTTCCAAGAAATGGGTCAATTTTTTCTTCCAGATTAGTTGGGTTCTCTTCTGAAAGAATATCGAGATTGATGTATGTATTTCTATAGTTATCAAAATCAATATTTTCACCAAGAAGTGCAACACTTGATTTCTCGTCTTCATCAGAATCATAATTGTCAGACATTTCATCAAGAGTTGCAGCAAGACCTTTGTTCCCGGTGTATTTTCTACGATTTGGGCACTCATTTGCAAAATGACCAAATACCTTACACTTAAAGCACTGAGGCATATCCTCATCATCAGTTTCATATGTTTCCCTGTTTTTAGGAGGAATACGATTATGAGGTTTAACTGATGTTTTAGGCTTATCTCTGGAGAACCGTTTACTTCTCTTCAACAGAAGATCCCTAAACTGTCTTGTGATCATCGAGACTGACTTGTCAAGATCTTCATCTGATGAATCTGTCTCAGAGTGATCATCTTCAGAGATATACACTTTTTTACTCTTATCAAGTAATTTAGTGTCCTTTTGTGCTTTGAACGCAACATCCTTAGTTTTGGATGAATGTTTATGATCAAAGATCTTAAGCTTCCCAACCAGCATATTTCTGGAGACACTATCAAGGTTATTTCCCTCAACGATGGCATGCTTCTTAGAGTCGTATCTAGATGGAAGCGATCTGAGAATTTTCATCACAATGTCTTTTTCAGGAATAGTCTTACCAAATGTAAAAGATGCATTAACAATTTCAGACACTCTGTGATTAAATTCATCAAATGTATCTTTATCTGCTATACGAAGGTTTTCCCAATCGGAATTAAGGTTTTTAAGCCTAGATTCCTTTTCACTGGAGTTACCTTCCAATACGGTTTCTTAGATATCCCACGCATCTTTAGACCTCGTGTAATTTGACACATGGTGCTGAAGATTTAGGGTAATGGCATGTATAATAGCATTCAAACCGTCGGAATTTTGCTTTGCAACATTTATCTCGGCAGGGGTGTATTCACCAATATCCTTGGGAACGTTTACATCTTCATCTGCCACGACGGGAGCATTATAGCCATTAACAACATATACCCATGATTGAAAATCACGTGCTTGAAGAAAAGCTCGCATAACAATTTTCCACCACAAGTAATTAGAGCCATCGAAGACTGGTGGTATGTTAATTGAGATAGCACCTTTGTCCATAGAGTCAGATCGCTACAAACACAGACTTGTAAGTCTTAAACGTGTTTGCCTGCTCTGATACCAATTGAAAAGGTGGGGGTAAAACAACCACACTCAATATTTCGCTTAGCAATCTGTATGGACAAACTCCAATATACTTTCTCGAGAATCAACTAGACAGTCAGACTCAATCTAGATAAAAAGAATATCAAAGAGTTTATATCTCAATCTCTCAATTTGATATATACTCAAGCAAACAGAAATCTGCGAGTCTTTATCAAATACTAGAGAGATAACTTGGATGGTACCAAAGACCAATATCCAAGTATCAACCAATTTAAATCAACAACCAAAAGGTTGGACATTCTAATTGATTGAACAACGCACAACCTGTAATATTTCAATTATATAACAAAATATAATGCGGAAAAGAAATAACACAAACATCAAAATTTTGTTAACGAGGAAACCGCAAATGTTGAAAAACCCCGGGACCTAGTCCAGATTGAACACACACTGTATTAAGACGCTACAAACACTAGCCTACTCCAAATTAACTTCGGTCTGGACTGTAGTTGAACCCAAATCAATCTCACACTGATCCAAGGTACATTTATGCTCCTACGTCTCTGATCCCAGCAGGATGCTACATACTTGATTCCCTTAGCTGATCTCACCCACAACTAAGAGTTTCTACGACCCAAAGTCGAAGACTTTAATAAACAAATCTGTATCACACAGAAAAGTCTACGGTAATAGATAAATCCGTCTCCCACGAATATACCTACGAGTTTCGTTCCATCTTTTGATAAATCAAGGTGAACAGGAACTAATTGATAAACCAGGCTTATATTCCCGAAGAACAGCCTAGTATTATCAATCACCTAACAATAATCTTAATCGACGCAGCGAAAAAAATATTACGGAATCACAAACAATAAGACGAAGTGTTTGTGGTTTCTATTATATCTTGCCTATCAGAGATATCAATCTCAAGCCAATCATTACAATTGTACTCGTATGATAGAAACAGCAAGATCAGATCACACAACTACAAGAAAGTAGTATCGGTCTGGCTTCACAATCCCAATGAAGTCTTTAAGTCGTTAACTTGGTTTGGAAGAATAAACCAAAGGTTAAAGGAGAATCGACTCTAGCTTAGCACAACTAGTATCACGCAGAAGGTGTGGGGATTAGGTTTCCCAGTTGCCAGAGTTCTCCCTTATGTAGTCTTTCAAATCAAGGTTTGCATTCAATGTTAGGTTGGTAACAAAGCATTCAATATTCACCGTTAGATGAAAACCTGACTAGATTCAAGCTAATATCTTTCAACCGTTAGATCGAAAACTAGCTTGTTACACACAAATGAAATACACGTTTCTAGGCTTATGTAACCGTACCCAAACTTGTACATTTGTTGGTTCAACAATAGTCAACCAAATGGTTAGCCATTTCATATCAACCATATTCTTCTTCAGCATAACTAGTTCAAGTGACTCAAATGAACTAGTTAGAGTGTTGTTCAATTGCAAGGAAATCTTATGTAACTACATAAGAAACAATTGAAGCAACAACGATTTGATTCAGTCGAATCGGTTCATGAACTATATAGCCACGGTTTGCATTTGCATTCGTTAGTTTATATAAGAATAAGGTCACAAACATCGTTTTTAGATATAACCTACTCAAGTTCGCGGACTTAAGTTCCCGGACGGAGTTCACAAACTCCAGCAAAATTTCTCGGGACGAGAGGTTCCGCCAGTTCGCGGACTGAGTTCGCGGACTTGGCTCACGCCACCATGCCGGTTCTCTTGATCAACAAAGTTCGCAAACTTCGGTTCAAGGAATAAGGACTTATACATATATGTGTTTCCACAAAAATGCTTATATCCTCCAACGGTTATATAATCTAAACTCTCATTTCAATCATTGAAACATTCTTAGAGGACGTTGATATTCTATAGTTGTTATTCACAAACTATTTTTCGTCAAAGTAAGCAATTTTCGAAGTGATTGAAACTTGTCATGACTTTTGTCACTAGGTAAAGATGAACTTGGCTAAAGCGAAAGCTTACCAACACATATTTCGAGAAATAGATAGGCGAGATAAACTCGGCTCGAAATAGCAAATGTGTATAATCTAAGTCTATATAGCAAAACGACTTTTGTCTCAAGATAGGAGATAAATAGACTTTTGAGTGATAGATAAATTCAAGTCTCCACATACCTTTTAGTCGATAAAGATCCACCGGTTCCTTGAGTAGTCCTTCGTCTTGTATGATGATTGTCATGGAGTTCTTGAGCTCAACTACACTTTCTATCCTAGTCCGAGACCTTAGCTGTAGTAGACCAGAAATCAAAACTTATAGTTTTGATCACTAACATTGACAAATATGCTTGAGATAGCAACGCATGCGAGTTTGACCGAGCAGTGCTCTAACATGAACAATCAACTAGAGAATGTTGCTATCAAGTCACAATAACAATGGTACAGATTCCTTATTATAAACTAAGAAAAATCTCATGCAAGTTGTTTTCATAACCAATTCTACAAACTCAGTAAAATTAAATCTTATGAAAACGGGAATGAACAGGTAAGAAAAGGAAACGCACCTTGACTATGGAGAATCAAAAACCAAACGATCAAGTGGATGTATTGAGGCGAGTAATTTCTTTACTTAAGACATTTAATGTCATGTATATAATGTTGTTACAGATAATGGCGTATGTCTCCAACATTTAAAAATACCTCGATATTTTTCGCAACACTTCGACGGACGCGAAATTTTATAGCATAAACTCTCTTAATAGACTCTCGAAATATATTTCATGAAAAAAATTACAAACTAAAGGGTTTTCACTTATTTTTTATGTATAAGAAGATGGGTTATTTATTAAGAGAAAAGCACCATTTGGGAAAAGGCAACGATTCTGAAAAGACATAACTGTGGCCATCACATTATGCCTCATTGAAGGATCGTGTCCTTCACAAACTGATCCTAACCATTTATCTGTGACTGGTCATCTACCGTTAGATCATGCTTTTCCTAGGAAGACTTAATCCTTGTTAACTTAACCCAATTTCCATTCACATATGAATTATTTCCTACACTAACCAAGCCAAATGTGAATTTTTATTACTTTGTCAAGAGTAAAACATATTAATGAAAAAAAAGGAAAACTTATTTAGAAACCTCTCACTTCTCCTTTCTTTGTAAAAATATTCTTAAGGGATACATTTTAACCTAATAATGAAATTTAACTAGCGTTGTTTTGGATAATAAATAAAATTAGTATGTTCTTGACGTGTGAAAACATCATTCGATCTCTTTTTGAAATATAAGTAACTTA
This sequence comes from Papaver somniferum, assembly GCF_003573695.1. Taxonomy (NCBI): domain Eukaryota; kingdom Viridiplantae; phylum Streptophyta; class Magnoliopsida; order Ranunculales; family Papaveraceae; genus Papaver; species Papaver somniferum. Next base: position 122,935,378 of record NC_039360.1, read on the forward strand.
ATATATCATTTTTTTTTAATAGAATTGATGACTTAATGTATTATTGGATGTGCCAAAAACTAGACCCTAATAAAAACCTAAAAGGTACCTCTAAAATTGTTCGTAAAGGATTCTCAAAATAAGGATATCTTAGGAAGTTCTACTAGAAAAATAGATAGAGTGCAGACTCCCGCCACAAAGGATAGGGCGCAGCATCCATAAAATTACTAGTCCTATGTTTAAACCGGTCGAATCGGCCTTTAACGTGGCCTTTAGATAGGGGAAACACAGTATGACTGACAGTTGCATGATCATACCAGTCATTGAAAAACAAAACAAAAAGGCCCTACCATTCGCATATTTGCATGTTGCTAGCTAACCTTACCCACCTCAAGACATTATTTTCTTCTTGTTAATTTCTAGGTGGAAGAATCTAATGGAAATAAACAGAATTAAACATAACTTTTTTAATTAAGTGCTAATATCCACTTAGATAGAATCCCATTTGCCAAAAATGGTCCCAGGTAACGAGCATATCTGACTTTGAGCCCTCTCAGGGGCCGTTCTATAAATAAGTTTGTATATTTATATTTTTGATCGAAATATTGAATAAACTTGTGAATTTAGGACATCTCATTTTCTCTTCAAGGTAACTACAAGTTATGAGTTCTCGTAAATATATCCCATGAGTCTAAGGAGAGAGGGTCGGACCTAAATCGGGTCCGTCGGCTGCGCCTGGGTGAATGATTCTTGATTCCACATCTAAATCAATCTAGCTCGGAAGAGATCCCACATGGTAATTAAGGAGAGATCGATTTGGTCCCAGTTACAGCTGCACAAAATTGATGTTAGTTAAAGCGATTGGTAAACGAGTTGGAACTTGGAAGCATTAAAACAAGTACACTTTGACTGGACATTTCTTAAATTTGTAGGGCGTCGTGCGACTCAACTCTACTGACGCTAACTAAGTACTCTTAGAAGGCCCACAGCAATAATCCACAGTTTAGAATCGCACGTCAGTCCAGTCGGGTCAGAGTTGGGCACTACCGCCAACTGCCTGAGTTTATCGAAGGTGGTCTCAATTAGGATCCGTTTTGTGATCGGGCTGGTTTCGAAACCACGGGATTTTTTGACGGGTCGTCCGAGCAAACCTAATGGCCGTGTTTGGGAGGTTTGACTACATAAAACTTAGTTAGGGGACTTTTTTCTCCAATTTGAATAGGATTATCACAAGATGTGTTGGTAAAGATGATGTTTGTCTTTTCGTTATATCCATCACGGGTTTATCATATCATGTTTGTCTCTCCAAATTCTAAACCCCGTATTTTCATAAAATAATTCTATATTGTGGAAAAAATTGTTGGAGAAAAAAAAAACATAACAATAAAATTAAAAAATTAAAAAATATTTTACTAATTAAAATAACTACTTCTATAATCGTCTAACCTAGTTAAGGATATTGGTATCCTAACTATTTTGGAGAATACTATAACCTTGCTTTTCTAGCTTCCTAAAATCAAGGAAGATTTAGTTGTTCATATCCAATACTAGAATAAGAATGAGACAAACATATTTTAACTGTATTTTCATGATAACCCAACCTAGGATAGACATTTTCAAGGGGCCAAACAGGACCAATAGGTTTTGAAAAGGGGAAATTAGGCTCAGGCCCCACTCATGGATAACCCATAATATGAGGCCCTTAATTAAAAGAAGTTTAAATCTAGGTCCCGAATTATTAAAAGATTTTGATACCCTTATGCATATTGTCAAGTCCATAATTAAATAAAATTTAAATCTAGGCCCAAAATTATTAAATCTAGGCCCGAAATTATTAAAATACAGTGCGAATGTGTAAACAGAAGTTACACATGCATATGGCATGTGTAAACAGAAGTTACACATCCTTATGACATGTGTAATGCAAAGTTACACTTGTATATACAATTATTACTTTAATATTCATTTACAATAATGTTTTAGCATGTGTAACTAGAAGTTACACACGCATCTGTTTAGTGTAACTGAGAGTTACATATGTGTCTATCTAGTGTAACTGACATGCATCTAACTTGTGTATTCAGCGTCAACTCCAGTTCCAGCGAGACCGTTACCACGTTTAAGCAATTAGCTTTTATGAAGTTATCTGAAACCTGAAATATAACAACAAGCAATCAGTATTTACACGATTAAAATGAACAATACATACAACAATGTATATTCAGTTTCACAAGCATCTGACTAGTGTAGCTAGCAGTTACACATGCATCAAATTGTGTAACTGAGAGTTACACATGCATACAACATGCGTAACTAGGAGATACACATGAATCTGGCTTGTGTAATCTGAGCATAATTAACTGAAACCATTCTGATTCTTCAACCAGTGCATACCTGAGCTATATCACAGCAATACCAACGCCAAATTTGCATTTGTACCACTTCGCACTCCTGCAACTCTCTGTGAACTTTCATACTCTAAAATCAACACCTCCATAACCTGTAATTAGCAACAACATCCTGTTCTTAACCATTCTTATCTCCTATGTGATACAAATCCTCATATTCAACCAAAAATCTGAAATTTTTTGCACAAACAAACAGTTTTTGAGCAGCACAAACCTCATCTGAATGTTGTTTCCCAGCAACCGAAAATTATTATACTAGTACTATCTTGAATCTTCAAATTCGTATTCTCCGTGAGAGTGAAAGACTCCAAAAATCTTCAATCGCGATCAAATTTACCTTCAAATACATCCCAAATAAAACCAAATGCATTAATACAGTGAAGAAAATAGATTCGAAGAAGTATGTGTAAGTAAAGGTTACACATCTAATTAGCATGTGTAACTAAAAATTACACATCTATTTAGCTTGTGTAACTAAAAATTACGCATCCATACCAAAACACATCTATCCATTACCACTGTCTTAACGGCAGCTGCACCAATACCTGTAATGTTAACTCCTAACATACATCTATCTGAGCATCATTAACTCAAACCATTCTGATTCTTCAACCAGTGCATACTTGAGCTATATCACAGCAATAACAACACCAGTTCATTCCAAACCAACGCCAAATCTGCATCTGTACCACTTCACACTCCAACAACTCTCTGTGAACTCTCATACTCTGAAATCAACACCTCCATTACCTGTAATTAGCAACAACAACTTGTTCATAACCATTACTATCTCCTATGCGATACAAATCCTCATATTCAACCAAAAAAATGAAAAAATTTAGTTTTGGTATGGATGTATAACTAATATATACACATCAATTTAGCTTGTGTAACTAGAAGTTGCACATCTAATTTGCATGTGTAACTAATATATACACATCAATTTAGCTTGTTTAACTAGAAGTTACACATCTAATTAGCATGTGTAACTATTAGTTACACATCCATAGTCTGCGAATGCTAGTTAAACGTGCAAACTTTCATGCATATAGCTTGTGTAATGTGCATTTAAACAGATGTAAAAGGGAAAATGAGTTAAGTGAAACCATTCGAGACCTATATCCAACTTACAGTGTCTAACACAGCTCCAACATCCATACCAAACCTCTCAGCTTCATAGCAAAACACCACCACTAACTCCAAATACAAATTATCCATACTAAACCTCTTAGCTTCATACCAAAACACCACCATTAACTAGCGGTTACACGAAGATAATACCTTAGGTGTTTTGGAAGTAATGTCTCAACAATAGGGGTAGGAAAGTGCATGCAATTGATTTTGTTTGTTTATCCACAACAGTCATAGTATAAAAGATCACAGAAAGGCAGTTGATAAGTTAACTTAGCATGTGTAATTAGGAGTTATACATGCACCTGACTAGTGCAATTGAGAATTACACATCCATATATGACATGTGTATCCAACAGTCAATGAAAACACATATGTAACTATAAGTTACACATTCAATTAACATGTGTAACTCCTAATTACACATGTGTATACGCAAGTTACACATGCAATTTGGATGTGTAGACGCAAGTTACACATGTTGTGCATCAAAATTCTAAGACTCACACACTTGCACAGTAATTTCTAAGTATCAAGATATCCATATACATTAATGAAACAACACATAACATGTCATATTGCTATAATTTGTACACAAAGTACATCTATTCATAAAAATGTTGAAAATAAAGCAAATTATCTAAAATTAGAAAGAAGGAATCATCTTACTTACCACTGACTTTAGATCCTCCTCCAAAACTTCTCAAATACCACCACCTCTACCACTACAACCTTCTCATCTTCCACCAGAACCTGCATATCCACCACCAATACTATTGATGAACATTAATACCCTCTACAGTTACTGATGACGACAAGTAATCACCATCAACAACAAAAACAACAATATTCTAAACGCATACATAGATTTAAAACTTGTTGATTCAATTAAAAACGAGAGAAATCTTACTGATTTTCAGATCTTTTCCCATACGGCGATTTCATTTCTGCTGCTGTTGAAGATCTTCTTGATTCAATTATTGAATCTGCACAAAAAGTAAGTAATTAGGGTTAAAACGACATTGAAGAAATTCGATTGATTCAAAAAAAATCAGGTTCTTCTTCTTCTCAGTTCTGAACAGAATCAATTAAAATAAAAATCAAAAACCTAATCAAACATTGAACTAACAACAGTAAGAATGATTAACCTAATCAAAAACCTAATCCGAAATGATTTTTGCTGCTTCGAATCAACTGAAACTTAGATTCGATTCAAAATCTTCAAAAAACCCAATTGAACAAAAGAAAATCTAACCTGATGCAGCTTGAAACCAACAAAAACCTAGATTCAAATGAAATCTATTCAAAGATTGATTCGTATTGGTGATTAACTGATGATTACCTGCAAAATCGTCTCGTCTTCTTCTTCACAGATCTAAAATCGCAGGAGCGGAGAGAGAAAAAGAATGCAGAAGAGAGAGAAAGGGAAATGAGAAATGAAAATATCTTCTGGAATTCCTCATGTATAAATACTAAAGGGTAGTTTTGTCATTATTAAAATTCGTAATAATTAATTATGGGCTAAATCTGAAAAAATATTGATATTCTGGGTCTAGTAGTATCATTTTATAAAAATATGGAGTTGACAGTGAATTATCCATTTGGTGGGACTTCTATATATTTGAACCCATATAGTTGGGGATTCTATTATTTTTCACTTTTGAAAACATTGCAAGTTCCCTGTTGCAAATGATAAAATTATACGGTGTGTAGGGGCCGCAGCAGTAGGGCGTGTACACTAATATCATGTCAGGTCAGGTGAAGACTAATCTTCTAAAAATCTATGATTAGATCTAGACTATCTAATGAGTTTTTATCAAATATTTGGTCTGCGAATAAGATTTTGAGAGCATGTGTGTGTCGGATAGCAACAATTACACGCACTAGGTCACTGACACGTGGGTTAGGATTCATGCACACAATCCACTATCTGTGACGATCTTTTTCTCAGAACATTGAATCATATGATATGACCTTCCATTCATTCTCCTTTTGGAAAGTGTAGCTCGTGAAGCGGTGAAGGTCACGAATCTTTTGCCTTTGTACAGTCTCTCTTTTCTTATTAAAATCGAAAATGACCTTAAAGAAACCAAAACCATAAACAAAAAGATAAGATTGAAAAACAGAAATGAGTTTTCTTTTTGTTTTTCTAAAACCTTTTTCTACTTCTGTTTTTGGGAAAGATAAGACCTTATCTTGTTTCAGTGTTCTCAAAAAAGTTTAGGTTAAAGAGATCAAAATGAATAATTTCTCACTGAAAAGACATGTAAAATTTGATATTGTATGAATTGACGAGAATGTAAAAATAAATAGGAGTAAACAATTTCATCTTACCCATTTTTAAATATTTTTTCTTATTTTTAATTTACATCAGGATGCATCCAATTTCATTCTCGCTATTTTTTTAAGTTTAAGCCAGAATGAATCCAGTTTCATCATTGCTATTTTTTGAACCATATTTTAAAAATATTTAGACAAACGACCCATTTTCCGAAATTTTTTGACGACATACTGTAGTTAACTCGAGCATTTTCATAAGAATATTTGTCCTGTCGGTGTTTATAAAACACCACTACCAAACTCCCCATCTGTTTAGTGACATGATATATGTCCTTTTCCTATATCATTTTTCTTTAATAGAATTTTTATTTTGTGTACTTTCTTTTCTCTATCGAACTTATTTATTGTAAGCAAATAATCAACCAGCCATTTGACATTCTCCTAAACACAGCTAAGTTTATATATTAATCGTGCTTTTTTTTATAAAATGAAATTAAACATATTTAATTCTGGCTAAATTGGGGTCTACGCCCATTAATTTGGGCCTACGACTAGATGACAAAAAAGGTCATTGAAAAGTTAAAAAAAAACACCCTTATCCAATTATTTTAAAAAATGGTTAATTTACCCCTTGATTTATTAGCGTTAATCGGGTGATTAATTGATGTTTAATCAAACTAAACTAAAAATTAATTAATCTTGATTCTTCATCAAAACGTGATTTTTTTTTTTTTTAAAAATCAAACCGGAATCGGTTTTTACAAATGTACAAAAAAAAAACGATTATGGGAAAGAGAAAAAACCAAACATAATTTATATCATACTCGATCTGAAAATGAGTATGATTTCATACTCGATCTGAAAATGAGTATGATTTCATACTCGATTTCAGTTCGCGTATAAATTCATATACTCATTTTGAGATCGAGTATGAAATCATACTCGTTTTGAAATTGTGTAAAATCATAATCATACTCATTTTCAATTTGGGTATAACCAAAATCGGTTTACACGATACACACATAAAAACCGATTATTGACATTGTACAACATGAATCGGTTTATAAAAGTGCTCATGTAATCCGTTTCTTTCAAAAAAAAGATACCAAAAGATTGTGAATTTTTTCTTACAACAATCGGTTTACTCGACACACATATGAAATCCGATTCTAGCATTATATATCAATAATCGGTTTTTATAAGTGCTAATGTAATCCGATTATGGGCTAAGCAGTTATGAATTCAAATGGTAGACAATCGGGCTATATGGACATTAACGTTGACCGACTCTGGTTCAAATTTCTCGAACCACAAAACATATCCAGGACAATCGGTCTTTGTGGGCATGAACATAAACCGTTTCTACTTGCAATCGGATTACATATACATTAACGTTAACCGATTCTGATAAACCCGAAAAAGTTTGATTTCATAATTTTCAATTTTTGAGCTATTGCATGTTACTAAAACCTAGTTTAGATTGAGAAGAAGAATCAATTGAAGTGGAGATGAAAATAAATTTGATTTTGATTTTGATTTTAGTTTTTAATTTTATGATTTTGGGTTTATGATTTTGATTTTGAATTTGGTTTTTAATTTTATGATTTGAGTTTTATGATTTTAATTTTAATTTTTAATTTTATGATTAGGATTTAATAGGGACAGATTTGTAATATTAGTATTTGATAAAAGGTAAGTTGGTAGCTTCATTTTTTAATAAAATTTTTTGTTATGTAGTGTAGGCCCAAATTAATGGGCACATGCCCCAATTTAGCCAGGTATTTAATGAATTTGTTTGTCGTAATTTACATTTTATTTTGAAAAGCTAACCTAAATTTTAAAATACGAAATTTCTTTTGCTTATGTAACAATTTAGTCAGTCTAATACAAACAATTATCCTAAACCAAAGATTAAATCGATCACCTGGGCACGTCGGTGCTTAATATTATAATTAGATACTAGTACAAGTTAATGTTTAAAGATGAAAAGAAATGAAATGTGTCGGACGTAAAACTTCTTCAAAGTCCTTACTCCTGCGACTGCGAGGTCTTACATGGATTCGACACTGCTGGGTGTTGGCCCCAACACAAATAAATATTGTTTCATTAAATAAGCCCAATCAGTGTTGGCCCAGACGCAATTTTCATTTGCTAAGAGGTTTGTGCAAATGCAATAACCTTCTTTGTATTCCATCCAAGGGAGATGACTATAGGAAGATTCAGTCGTTAGTCTAAGTTGGATTTTGTTCTGTCATTGAGTTAATGTTTTTACAAATTTTTCTTCCTAAAGGAAATTTTGCTCTAATTTCAAACTTTTACATTCATTAAATCAGAAAAAATTGACCATTTTATATTTTGAATTTTATTTTCATTGCCAATCGTTCCTCGAATCATAAATTATTATACACTAGATTTATGCATGTGCTAGGCAACGGGACTAGTTAACTTTTTTAACAATGACAATTTCCATCTACCAAAAAATAATGATGAAAAATTAATAATTTTTGGTAGGGTGTAAAAATGTTACCAAGTGTACCCGAGGGTTTTGAGAACCCATCGCAGGCCGACTTGGCCTAGCCTTGATCAATTTATTGGATAGGCTTGGGCTTTGGCTTTTAAGTTAAAAGCATAAAAATTAGGGTGATGTTGTCCCGCGCAATAGTATTTATCAGTACTATAGGTTCACCAATTACTAGGTTATGTGTTGTTAAAATGATTGCTAAGTATTATTACCCTCTTAACATGGTTGATCATTTCTATTTTAGAGTGTTTTTAAAGTCTCTGAACCCTTCTGCTAAGATATTGTCTAGAAATATAACTAGAGATGATTTGATGACGTTTTATGCTGAAAAGAAAGAAGAATTGCAAGTAGAATTGGATAATTTGAACTCTAAATGTAGTCTTACGACAGATATGTGGACTACTAAACATACTAAATATGGTTATTGTTGTGTAACATGCCACTATATGTGGACTACTAAACACACACGCGCGATGCGTCTGCCCAATCGTTCTAAAGCTTATAAAACATTATGTATTGAAGAAGCAATTTGATTTCACATTTATCTAAATACATATACATATTTACTTGTTTATCTAACCATAACTGGTTCCTGCATCTTGCCATTTATACTTTCAAGTTGATGCTTGATGGCAAATACGATGTTGATTACCGTGTTTTTCAAGGAAAACAACTTCCCTTTCATAAGTTGTCATTAAGATCTCTCTAGATTGCGGCCCTATTATAGCTAAATTAAATTTTTGATGTGGGTCCAATCAACTCACCTTAATCACATCTCGCGACTACAACTGCTAAAGCATCACCTTAGTAATATCTTGCGACTGCAGCTGCTAAAGCATCAGACTCTGTTCTATAAGCAAAACTAAAAGGCCACCACCATCAGCTAATTTTCGTGCATCCTCAATGCACCTGTATAAAAAAAGAATCAAGTACTTAAAGGGTGATACTTATAAACAGATTTTTATATATCTCACACCACCATAAAAAGCTATGACATAACTCAAAAAGAACGATGCAGAGTCCGATATTAGTCTAAGAAATATCAAGAAAGACTATAAACCTTAGTGACAACTTTTGTAGAGAAACCAACATGATTATGTTTTAAAATTTAAGAGGACTAAGAACTATAACAGGATGATGTAGTATAGGCTGCTACATAGCCCACACATCACCACATAGAATGGCGGAATAAATAGTTGATCATACGCCAAATAAAACAAAACAAAACATTATTAAATCAGATTCAGTTACAATGTAGGTTGTGCACACTTGATATTAGCTCATTTCCTCAATTATAAACAAAAATTAATTGAACTGAAAAAGGAGAAAACATGATTCAGATAAAAACTTCCTCAAAATTTAGGCAACAGTTTACTGCTAAGGTTGCTGTAAGCTATAATATTAGCTATTAGGGATCACTTTCTCCTTAACTGCCACTTCTCATAGTTAGAGTATCTTTATAAGTGTAAGTTTATAGCTCACACATATATATCACTCTATGGAAACAACTCATAATTTGTCTTGGGTAAAGTTTTGTTTTTAACTACCAAAGGAACAGTTGAAATGGAAGCTAGCACAATGGATGATAAAAAAGAATGAAGGGAGGCTAAAGTTTTATTGCTTATCTTTTTGAATAAGGATGTGAGTATTCAATAACAGTAATCAGCAACAAAGAGAAATGAGAAATAGAACAACAGAAAAATCCTCAAGAATAAGCTTACTTATTTCAACGGTCAAATTAGCAGTCTGATTGCTTTTTGTTGTAGAAATTGGATTATGGGTATGGCATAAAGTTTGATTATGTGGACTTAACGATTTATGTCATTATATTGAACATCTATATTTTTAAATCAGATGCACTAAAATCGATTTTTCTTAAGCAACTGCACAAAAAAACCATTTGAAATTATAATAGTTGGATGAAAAACCGAACATTTAACTAAACCAACACCAAATCAGAAAGAGAGAAGAGAGAACTACTGACTTGAAATTGAGCTTTAAACATGTTTCATCTCTTAGGAAAATAAACAAACAACTGACGTTCTTCTTCCGTTTGGCATTTCCAAAATTCCATACATCAAATTGGCAAATTGACAGTCTAATTAAAGGTCTTATTCCATGAAAACCCATTGAATAATTCATTTCATGAAATACAATTAAAACAACTAAAGTCGACTAAGTGTACCTCTGCTTCTCTTCTCTTAAATTTTTTCATGTTGTTTTATGCGAGTATCATGCTGGGGTAAATGCGAAATCAATTATGAGTAGTTGTTGCAGCTTATTGAATCCAATTTTCCCAAATGAGAAATCAATAGAAACGCTAAATCTAGTTCATGTAATTTCATAAACCCTGAAATTTTAAAAGATTGAATAATTTCAGAAGAAAGAAACAAACATACCAGTAAGTTCAATCCAATTTTATAAATTCATCGGTCGTTGATTCTTTCGGTTCATGTTGTTGAAATTAAAGAAAGTGGATTGGGAAGAAAAAGGGAAATGGTTTTTGTGGAACTTGATTTCTGCTGAAGCGTTCTTTATCGTGTTTGATTTGATGATTTGATTCGAAGTTCATTTCTGAAATTGATTTGATGATTTGATTCGAAGTTCAGTTTTGAAAATAAAAGAAAGAAGAAACATAAAATATGTATTTACCCCTTTGTGTTCTGAAATTAATGATAATATGATGTAGACGGCAAAAAACACGGAGGGATATTTTAGTCATTTCCTGTCGGACGGTCGAAAAATACCTCTTTTCTTTATATTAGTATTAGTAAGATGATGAATGAAAGTTGCATAAGAGAACATTAGCTATTTTATAGTGCCATCACCACATACAGGAGATGTTCTCTCAGAATTCATCAAAACTTGCACTTTGGAATGGAACATAGATAGGAAATTATTTTCCTTAACTGTTTATAATGCACCTGCAAATGGTGTAATGATGATAAATATGATTAGATGGCTACATGGTAAGGGTTGTATGGTTCTTGATGGGAAAATGTTTCACATGAGGTGTAGAAACTACATATTTCATTTAATTGTATTATATGACATGAAAGTAGTTGTCGGGTTTGTATAGGCAATTAGAGAGTGTGTTAAATATGTTAAGTCTTCATAAGCTAGGAAAGAGAAGTTTGCAACAACATTATCACAATGTAGGTTGTTTGGAAAGTCTGTAAGTTTAGAAGTGGACACTAGATTGAACTCCACTTTTTTATGCTTAAGAATGCAATTGAATTGCAAAAAGGTTTTAAAAGACTAGCTGAGATTGATTTTAATTTCAATTGTCTACCATGTGAAGAGGAGTGGGAACAAGGAATAGAAATTTGTGAGTGTTTAGAGGTTTTTGATGATATTTCAATTAAGTTTGCAGGGATTAAGTATCCAAATGCAAACATGTATTACAATGGGGTGTATGAAGTTAATAAATGCATCAAAAAAAATGAGAATCTAGTTCTTTTTTGCATATCAAATAAATGGGGTGGAGGATGAGAGACACGTTTGATGCATTTTCGAATGAATGTAATTTCTTTATGAGTATAAGGCAAGATGGGTAGAGTTTGCGTATAAGAAATTGTTTGGATTCAATAACTATCTAAAGGAGTATAACAAATTCAACACAGACTTGAACAGTCTTTTCAATGCATATGAATCTGAAAACACCACTGCAACTCCTGATTATTTTGCCAACTCTATCTTTAGCTTTGGTATGGATTGAAGCAACATAAGTGCAATTGTCATTGCGTATGATGAGTTTATGATGCAAAACTTTGAATTTGAGGTTCAAAAGTCTGAGATGGAGAATTACTTAGAATAAATGTTGCTTAACAAAGGCTCACCCAAAGATGATTTTAACTTTGATATATTGAGTTGGTGAAAGCTAAATGCCTAAGTACCCAATTCTTGCAAAGATTGCAAGAGATGTGTTGGTTATTCCAGTGAGAAGTGTGGCATCAGAATCCATGTTCAGTGATAGTGGTAGGGTTCTTACAACATATAGAACTTCATTAGCTCCAGAGTGTGTCCAAGCATTTCTTTGTGTAGGTGATTGGTCGTCAGACTTTTTTGATGCAAGTAACTTTTATTTTCCTTTGCTTTATCTTCAATTCTTCATAGTTTCAATTGTTCTTCCGAGTTCTTACTCTGATTTGAAGGTTGTTAACTTGTTGTATTGTGCAGATATGAAAATTACAGACTAAAGTTGATGCAACATGAAAGTATCCAAGCAGGAGAAGTCTGCCATTGACATCGTATTTCTTTTGTTGTCTTGCATTTGTTTGTGGGTTGTGGATTTGTACTTTCTTTCCAAGTGTGAGACTGAGAGTGAAGTAGTGTGAATTTTATAACATGTTTGAATGCGTTCAAATGTGTTTGAAGACATTTTAGAACTGAATTGAACATTGTCTTTCAGTTTTTTCATTTTCTTGTCAGAAACAGGATTTTATCGGAATAAAATCCAATATCCGATAGCTTATCGTAACGGAACCGGATTCGTTTATTAGGATTCCACCGGATGTTATCGGGTATCGGAAATCCGATAAAAATTTAACCTATCGGAATCGGATTTTACTTCGTCAACAGCCCTATTTACGACCATTAGATCATATATTAGTATCTTTATAAATACGTGTGCAACTGTAAAGAAAATAACGCAACTGCGAAAAAGTCTTTCGTTTTGTTTTTTTTTTTCCTCAAGCATAAAATGTCCTTAGTTGTTTGTAAAATCAAATGAATTAAAATCTTATCTTTTATTTTGTACTTTTTAAGTTTTTCCTAGACTGTTATATTCTTTTATCTTGAGCTAAAATACTGACGAACAATAGTTAAAAATTTTAGATCGTCTAGTAATATATACTTTTGGGAAAATTATATTTTCAACATCTTTCTCCTTTCCAACTTACAAATCATAACTTAGTGTTGATGGTAGAGGTATAGGCGTAGGCATTGTTGATGTTGTGGAAGCTTATTATGATGATGTAAAAGTTGGTGATTGATATGGTGGTGTGCCGGTGGCGGCGTTGAAGGTGGGAAAGGCCATGACTTTATTTAAAAATTCACGAAGCCTAGAGTTGAATAGGTTAATAGTATCTAATTGCAAAATCATGTGTTGTTTTGGATTTATCATTCGCATAAGTTAGTCAACAATTCAAAAAAAAAAAATCAGTTATGTTTTCAACACATTCCCTATAAGAGTTTTTGGGTTTTTAGTGTAGTTTTAAGTCCTATTATAGTAAGTTAACAATTTCCGAATCATTCATGAATTGAATTTGGAACTTCATAAAATTCTAAACATGCACGATTCCTTTTTTTTGATTTTTTTTCCCAGCGTGTTCTTTTTAAAAAAATCAAAAGTGCCCTCACCGGAACTTTCATTTCACAAAAGGCTTGTTTCGGGTAGGAAGCAAGAGTTTGGTCACCTTTCAATGTGGCAACTTATATTGTGTAGGCCTTTAAGCTTTTAGATATATGCGGCCATGATCTTGACCAAACACTTAAACCTAAATTTGAAGTATGATGATGGAACTATGAAAAATTCGTTGAGCAACATTTCAATCGCATATGACGATAAAAATATAATCCCAAAAATTGTTTGGAAAGAAAGACTCCAACATGCACGGATGGTTTACGATTGAAAAACTAACAAAGGCATGATTGATGTTCTTGTTGAATCCTTTGTTTTATTCATTTCTATTTTCATTGTTTTAAGTTAATAAAATTTTACTAAAACTTAATGAGTATCAAAATAAAGCAACAGTACAAGAAGAAAAATCAATATGCTCCACAAGTTGAAGTTTTTCCCTCTCAGTTATTTTTGAAATGGCATCAGCTATACCATTGACATCACTTCTAACGTACGATATGAAAGTGCGCTCAAACTTAATGAACAACTGTTTTATTTCTTTACAATCTTTATATTTTCCTATCTTACTAGAGGAGCGTTAGTATGACTACTTGAACAATAACCTCAACATCAGCTTCAGTATGCAACTTTCTAATATTAATTGATATCGCCTAGGTAAGTGCTACCATCATAACCAAAATATATATTCATGCTCTAAGACTCCAGATACATAATTTCCCTTCGCACCATCACAGGTATCTATAAAAAATTACTATTATGGTACTCATTCTATCACTTTCTCCAGCTCTCCTAAACATGTATAAAAGTCATCATTATCCTCATTCTATCTAAGCTATCTGTAAACTCCTCAAGTCATCATCATGAAATTCTCCTACTCATTAACATCATCAAACAAAATCCTTCAGTTTTCCTTTCTAACTCTCTTAATAGTCCTCTTCATCTTTCACACTCTTTAATTCAATACTCTCTTCACTTGCATCTTCAACATCCTCCTACACAACCTCCACCTCTGTTTAACATGCACCTATTGCACCCTCATAACTCTATATTTTTTTCATCTCCACCCGTCTGTATCCCATTTTCCTCGTTGACTTTTCATGTCTTTATAAACCTGATGTTGACCGAAAATGTTCTTTCGAAGTCTTCGAATATTTCTTACGTCATAGTGCACGTTTCACAGACGAAAGTGGAAATTTCATGCGTGGAACATACAAAAAATTGAGGCTAGGTGAAGAGACCTATGCAAACCCATTCATTTGGAATTCTAACTTTGAATCCACGTTAGAGTATGAAGTTCAAGATGCTGAATAAGGTATGTTCTCATCCGTTGATTCAGTTTTCAGAAAAACCAAATTGGACCCGCAACAGATTGATGTCGTGATTGTGATATCTGGCACTTTTACATCTTCCCCCTCGATTTCCTAGATTCTGGTCCACCGTTATAGTCTACATCCCGATATAAAAATATTTGATCTCCCTAGTATTAGATGTAGTTCAAGTTTGACGTGTGTTGATTTATCTGCTAAAGTACTTCGAGGATGTACAAAATCTAAGTACGCCTTAGTTGTGATTACCGAGAATATCTCATTGAATTGGTATTTTAGTGATGACCATTCGATGCTTGTGACTAATTTTATTTTTCGAGTTGGATGTGCAGTTGCGATTATTACAAAATGATCTGAGTCTTTGTTAACTCGCTCAGAACTCACCATGGAGCATATGACTCGGCTTATATAATTGATTTTCTAAAGAGGACGAGTTGGGTTCCCTTGGAATATCACTTACTAAGACTGGGTATTATAGATCTTCCCAAGTCATTCCCAAACGCCTTTACACGTCATCTTGGGAAGAACTTAGGCCCAGCAGCAATTCCCGGTTTTATTCGAGGACGGGAAACTGTTAGCCGTTCTCAACCGAAAAAACAGTTATCCATCATGTTTCGTCCAAAACGGACACCCGTTAACCGTTTACCAAAGAACGGATACATGTTACCCGTTTTCTATATATTAACCAGTCAACATGAATTGAACAAGTTAACCATTGTCTGTTTCCTAATTTATCCTCAAAGCACACAGAGAACTCAACCAGGGTTCAGTTGAAACTTCTATTTTCAAGGTTTTTTGGAGAAAACCCAAGGTTCATCCCACAATCATCACCTTTCTATTCTTTCATCTCTAAATCTCAATTGGGTTTGTTCAAGAAGCTTTCAATTGCTAGGTGCAAGTGGTTTTAATGAGTTTTATCAACTCAATAATGATAGGTAATCCAATATAAACTTAAACCCTAATTTAGATATTTTTATTCAATTGATATGATTTTTCTTGAGTTTTGTGATGAGTAACATGAATTGAATTCAAGTATTATCAGTTACTGCTTTGTGTTTGTTTTAGTGATTTATTGATGAACATGGTAACTTATGTACTAAATAAGATTCCAAGTTAGGTTGCATGTACAATTATCTTGGTAATTTATAAGATACTATCTTGTATGTAATTTGCTACACTTTTGTTGGAATCAATTGCATATGTTGTTAGTTATAAGCTTTAGTACTGTTTCATTCCAATTTTTGAACTGTTAGTTGTTTACTTTGCTAATGTTCATTGTAAGTTTGACATTATTGTTAAATGAAGCATGTATTTAAGAATATATATGTCAAATAATTATGGGTTTCGTCTTGGAGAAGATTCCGATGATGAAGAGACAAATGAAAATATTCTCATCATGTATCAAGTTATGCTCCAAAGTGCATAGAATCTCCATCAACCAAGTCCAAATTCAGTCACGCAAAGAAAATCGATTTATCGAGGTTGTGTGGAAGCAGATGCAATGATGATGCAGGATTATTTCAACGATGGTTGTACTTGGGGACCAAAAATTTTCATGGACGTTTAGGTATGTATCGACCACTTTTTTTAAGGACTTTGCATAAGATTTGTGAGGTGACCCAGACTTTATACAACAAATAGATGCTGCAAGAATTCCAAGCCATTGCCCACACATAAAAATGTATGCCGTTATGTAGTGTCTTTGTAAAGGTATTCCACCTGATAGCATTCATGATTATACCTGTATGGGTGCTTCTACTATTTATTATTATGTAAAGAAGTTCTGTGACGCCATTATGTTTGGGTTTAATATTGAATATATGCAACTTCCAACTGTGAATAAGGAGAACGCATCACGAGGGTTCCCAGGAATGCTTGGTAGACTAGACTGTATGCATTTGAGTTGGAGGGTTTATTCTATGGACGACACGACAACACACACATGTCACAAAAATTATCCAACTTGTGTTCTTGAGGCGGTTGTTTCGTATGATAAGTGGTTTTGACATGGTTATTTTGGAGTAGGTGGCTCTAACAAATACGAGTTATCAATACAAGGTTTCTGCAAGACCCCATTCACTAAATTGGCATTCTAAGTTCTTGAAAAAATAAATCTTTGTTCACGGACATCTGGAAATGTTTACCGGGTACGGTGTAAAGAGTGTGGCGATAACATTTGATAATGAAGTCTAAAATTCGAAACAAGTGTTAACGGAGTGTAAACAATAAAAGGTCAAGGAACGAACACAACTAACCGTTATGAAAAACTCCAAAACGATTGATGACTACCCGTTCCTAGAGAACGGTCGACCGTTATCCGTTTTCGATGCGTAGAACGGTCAATTGTTAACCGTTTTTCGTTTCTTTGAAATGGCAAACCAATTCCCATTTAATTTTTTTTCCAGCAGGGATTCCCACTCGGTAAAGAACGTGAGTAGAAAAAGCGGGAAATATCCATAGTTTTTGGGGCTAGGAAGGAGCTGAGAAGCTTTATAAGACCCAGTTAAAAGATCTAATATGCATATCCAATATAAACTTAAGAGACAATGAGTCAGTTCATTTTATATGCTTACTCGGATATTCATTCCATTTTATCTCAGGGTGAGTTGAAACCCATTGTTCCCGATCTTACAACAATTCTTTATCATGTTCGTATACATACATGAGGCAAGATGTGATTGAGCAAGTAAGTAGGGTTTTGAAACTCAATAAGGAAGTGACTGAACTGACAAGAATGAGTTTGCACCGATTCAGGAACACTTCAAGTAGTTTAGTGTTTTATGAATTGACTTATTTTGAAGCCAAAGGAAATGCGAAAATAGGTGATAAAACTTGGATGGCATTTAGAACTGGTTACAAAGTGTCTGGTATTGTTTAAATCGCGTAAATATTTTCCAGCAAAGATGATGAGATTAAAATGAATAATCCACGGAGAGATTGCATCCATATATATCCAACAAAAACTTGGTGATCGGTAATCTGATTATCGAAAAAAAAAATTGACAAGCAAATTTTATATAATCAATTTACCAAGAAAATTATTATTATTTATTTATTTTTAGATATTAATGACGTTGAAGAGGTGAAATGATGATTTTTTTGAGACTTCTTATTAAATAATTGGCGACATTATAAACTTTAATCTAACGTGTAGTCTTATAATATTTTTGTACTCTTATAACAAATATCAATATAGTAGTGTACTTATCTTTTTTTGGGAGTTTCAAAAGGTTTATGTGCCCAAATTGCATGATGAACACCTACTAAAATCTAGCATGAGTTCTTAATCATGCACAATACTGCAACTTTTAATCACAAGATCTGTTGTTATCTAACTGAAGACAATGTTGTTGTTCTTTTGACTGAAAATGACAAAATATGTTAAAAAAAAGTGTCTCTCGAGGTGACAAAAGTACGTCATCTCAAAGAAGAGCAAGGACAAAAAACTATCAAGGACAGTTCACAAAAGCGTCCCAATTACATATTAAATTTGAAAGAGGGAAACCATCAAAAATGTTAGTATGAATTAACCAATTGAACATAGTGCACTTAACTGGGGTGGTAGGTTTTTACTACTCCTATGTTTATTCGCAAAACACCTGTTATTCCATTCTTTCCAAATACTCCACCGAACTGTGAATGGTAAAAGAAACCAAATCTTCTGTTTTTTTTTTTGGTTTCGCAACTTTCCAGTTCCAGATTGTTGACTTGACAGATTTTGGAAAAGCCAAATTTAAACCTAGGATATCAAAAAAGTAGTTCAAGATTTTTCTAGTAAACTTGCAATGAAGTTATAAATGAGAGTTTGTTTCGTGTTCAAAAGCACAAAAAAGACAAAGGGGAAATTGGACCTTCCTAGTTCGGTAGAAAAAATCTCTCGTTGGCGCCTTTTTATAGCACACGTTCCAAAGTAATAAAGATACCTCCAATGGAATGAGAACATTTCATACTTGTTTATAAGGAAATGCAACGAACCGATCACTATCAAAAGTATTATAAGCAGCAGCTACGATAAAACTCTTACCATTTAATCAAACCCTTTCATCCCCGTCTTACCTAAATGATCACTAGGAGAACCAATTAATTGGAGTAACTGAACTGAAAAACCAAGTTCGTATTCTCTAAGATTACTAGAAAAATTCAGATTTCATCCATCTGAATTAGTAGCTAACTTAGCTATAAAAGCGTTATTTTTTCTTGAAATTTTGAATACGCAAGGAAACAAAGCATGTAATGGAGTATTACCAACCCATATATCTTTCCAGAACAAAACAATAACACCGTTCTTGAGTTTCAAGTTGGAACATTTAACTACTAACTCTCTAGAATTCAAAATACCTGCCCATAAACTGAATACAATGTTTGAAACTTTGATTTCTTACTATAACATCAAATTCAGGTAGACTCACCATTTTACAAAGGAAACATTATCTAAATATCTCTTGAAAGGGTTTAATTGCTTAGCGAGAAAGTGATAAACAAACTTCGGGATGCAAGTAGTGAGCGACAAATAAAAGTCATCTTTGGCCAGCATATTCTCGTTAATTTGAAACACCGCCAGCCTGCCATACATTTTCATGTCCTTGTGTTGATGGTGGTTTTTAGCTTAGGGTTAAAATTGTAAAAATCTTGCATCTGATGTGACGTCACTCTGTAAGGAAACGGAGCCATAAGTGTTAACCTGTCCACTGGGATACTTATTGAGCCATTCAATATATTTACATGAAATTTATCCAGACTGGCGCATGTAGCAACCACCCAGATGTTCTGTAAATTTCGGCGCCTTGCCTATATTCACTTAATATAAGTTTCTTTGAATGCTTTCTATGCTATGTTCCCCGGCTGAATCCTTAATGTTGGTATGGCATGATAATTTGTGTTCACTCGCAGCAGAGTAGTACGAATTTCCAAATACCAAGGATAAGGTCTTTGCATAAGGTATTCAATCAGAAAGCATGCTGATCTCTGGCAATGAACTTAAAAGAACTCTGTGTCAACACATAGAATTCAATCGATTACCCTGACTAATTTACAAAAGTTAGGATTTTGCACCTTGCGCGGTATATCAGACTTTGCTTGTCGAAATCAAGTTAGGAAAACTAGGTAATTAATCCGCCATGGATTAGTAGATGCAAAATCTTGCCCAGAATCAGAAAACACGGGACCGCAAGATAAGAGCATCGACAAATAGAGGCGTGGCCATACCTTAGGCCAGCTGGCGCCATTTTCCATTGGCCACGCCCCCATCCTAAACCGGCCATATTTACCTCGACCAATCAGGTCGTCTCAAACTTGCCACGCGCACATAAGTTATGGCTGGGCCCTTACTTGCCGGCCCCACTTCCGATTGACCAATCAGGTCGCTCTAAAGCCTCCACACTCATACCAGAAGTGTAGACATGCCCATGCTTGGCCGGCCCCTCTCCTTCCTATTGACCAATCAGGTTACTTTAAAATGCTCCACGAGCACTAGAGGTGTGGCCGCGCCTTATGTTTGACCGACCCCTTTTCTTGACCAATCAAGTCGCTCTAAACTCGTCACCATACATTAAAGGCCAAACGCACCCTGCCGCGCCACCATACTAATTGATAAGCCAAACGCGCCCTGCCACAACAACATATTAATCGACATGCCAACATGCCGCAGTAACATGCCAACGCGCCATAAATAGCGCCCAACGTGCTAACCTACCTCCTGTTCGGGGCCAACGCCATGATAAGCTCAAATTAGGGTTTTTTAAGTCGGAAGCACGACCCTGCATTATCCAAAACCCTAATTTCCGGTTGCAGCACAAATTATGCCACTTCGGCCCCACAACATGCCACGAGCCGTGTGGGACCCAGGAAGCCCTAGGAATGGCGCCATATCATAGCCACCCACGACAATCCTTACTCCTGTGGCCATTTCCACTCTATGGCCTCGCCATAGTTCCCTTGCCATAGCTATGGTACCGTTTGCACAAAAAGTGTCGCCATGCCGCGGCCGCTTGCCACACGCACCAATTAGGGTTTCGACATGCCAAACTCTAATTGGGAAAAGTTTCTACGCCAACCAAACCAAGTAACGTTTCCCGGAGCGTTGGGATTGATGTGGCAACAGGGCCAATGTTGCCACGCCACATTTGGGTCTAACACCAATGTGCCAAATCTAGCGGCCATGGCTACGCCAAGCGCTACTGGCATCATCGTGCCACTAGCACGCACTAGCTATCTCAGCCACGCCACCGTGCCGCAGCGCACGTGCTAATTAAGGTTTCGATACGCCAAACCCTAGTCTAGATAAAGTCGCAATGCCAACTAGGTTCAGTGATTCTCCTAAGGCCTTAAGTTTAACTTAGCAACAGGGCCAATGTTGCCAAAGCCATATTTGGGTCTAACACCAATATGCCAAAACAGCTGCCACGGCTGCGCCACTGGCATGCTGCTATGCCATGGCTACGCCAGACGCCAATATGCCAATGACGCCACTTTGCTATACAACAAGATATGGACATAATCAATGTCCATCCTTCCTCATGAGATGCAATCTCAGCCATCCAAGTTCGCCACCGAACTGACAGACTTGTGGCAAGCTTCAGGCGACCAACTGCCTAAATCTAGTGGCCATGGCTACGCCAGGCGTCACTTACACCACCGTGCCACTGGCATGCACGAGCCATGCCATCCATGCAACATTGCCACTGGCGTACACCAAAACGCCATTGCGCCATTATCAGGCGCCAACTTAAGCTAGACATAATCAACGACTACCCTTCCTCATGAGATGCAATCTCAGTCATCCAAGTTCGCCACCTAACTGACAGACTTGTGGCAAGTTTTAAGCGACCAGCCAAGACGTACCTAATAGCATCACATGTTATTTTCCTGCGGCAAGACACTTGACTCGCCACACATAGCAACCTGCTACACGTTTTCAACGAAAACACTCAAGACATCAAACATCTCACAAACTGGGGGATACTCATCAGGGTATTGATCTGGCGGTTTACAGCGTGCGGCGTGCAATACGCCCGTCACAAGAAAGTGTCATGAAGAAGGGCGGTTAGTAATGGCAAGAAGTAATAGTGTAAAAGTTTCCTTCATCATGGAAGCATAAATTCTAATGTTACACGTTACTCCACTCTTCCACCACTCAATTGTTTCCACTTCCTACGAGATCAGGGTACGTTTTATTACGACTTGTATAAATAGGTTTCACCTATTTCCACCAGACAACAAGTTTTGGTCAGAAAACAAAACAGTATCCAGAGATCACCTGATAGCTTTCCATTCCGCTAGCTAATCTACTTTCTGATACAAGTCGTAAACAACCACACCTTCAGAATCAACGATTCTGGTCTCAACACTGTCTTCACTTCCCTCCCTAAGACCAACCCTTCTTCTTCACTTTGTGACCGAAGGAAGCCTGGAACGACCATTTATTGTTTTAGGCCAGGATTGTACAGACTGATCTCTCGAATCAAAAGTACTCCCGTGCAGTGCATTGTTTAGGGTCTAGACTCGTTTCTCATCCACACACACGAATTTACCAAAACCGGCAGAAACAGTTTTCACCCACGAACAATTGGCGACCACAGTGGGAGGTTAATCTCTCGGTTGCAAATTCGACTCTCAATTCCATCATCATACCAGTGAATGCAATGCTTTGAAGCATCGTCCAAGAAAAGATGGATTAAGGAGAATTGCGTCTGGGGACTAGAGATTCTCCGCCTTACCAAGGATCGACATAGAGATGTTCCACAGACAATAAAGAATGACTGGGGATTTCTCGCGGCAAGGAGGGCATCACATAAAGACTCGGATTTACTCCCTGAAGATTCAGTTTTGGTGAAGGACCCTAAAGTGAGTAAGTTTTGTCAGACAATGTTTACACGATCTATTGTTTGGGTTTTCACATTTACAATGGAAGTCGATAACCCAATCATCCCAAGATTTCATATCTTTTATTTTCTCATGCAACATTCGCGGTTTCACAATTTTCTCGAATGATTTTGCTACTTACATTCGCAGTTCAGATTTTGACATATCGATTGATCAAAGGGCCATCATTCCAAAATAATCCAAAATCTCTTATAAGAAACAATCATCTAACAATCCAAAACCAGAAAACCAAACCATAAACTAGGAGTTTCTTTTGCCTTTAAAAAAAAAACCTAAGAAAAGGAAGTTCAGAAAATAAAAACATTCAAGGAAAATTGCCTAACAACGGGTCATTCTTCTTGGAGAAAATGTCCTTCATGCTTTGAAGAACCACCTGTTTCAGCTTCAGCTCCTGGGATAACTTCTCGACTTCTACCTCCTGTTGATTAATCAAATCCGCGGAAGGACCATCAACCTCTTCAGCCTGTAACCTTTGGATCTCAGAAAGACCTTCACAGAACCAGGAGATGTTGAACTCAAAGCTTACGCACATATCCCGGTGAAACTTCCAGCTCGAGATTATATCTCCGGAAACGGTATGGCCAGTCACGTTGCACATATCATGAATTGAAGATAATGTTTCTTCCACCCGCTTAACCAACACAAACCGGCTGGTGATCTTTTTGGTTGTTGCGATATGATCATATCTTTCCCATATTCTGGTATACAACTCCGCATACTTAGCTGGTACACTGAAGCCTCCGATCAAAACATGATCTTCATGAGGAGTCAAAAATGGTGGGTCGAAAGTGGCGCCTGTAACTGATTCCGCGACCAGCAGGGATTCCTTGGCAACAATCGCACCTGCAGCCATGGGAGGGTTTTCCGTCATTTGAAACGTAGTAGCATCTTCACGACGATCAATATCCATCTCCAGATTGCTAGCAGGTACGGCTTCCATGGTTGGAGGCAATACCACATCTTTATCGCGACGAAACTCCATCTCAGGGTTATCTTCGATGGATTCTTCCTGTGACAACACCGATTGAGTATTTATTCCGAATAAATGAATAGTCTAAAAAAAAGGGTGTGGCAAACTCACCGACTCATTTGTGGGCCCACTGGAAGAAGACTCGCTATTGCATTCAGAAGTGCTCCTCTCACCACCGGATCTCGAACTTTCTTCCTCCTCGGATTCTTCTTCAAGAGATTCAGTCTTGTCGCCTCCTTCCTCAAGAGGCGTCGTCTTTTGGCCGTGGGAAAGTCTAGCAAAGATATTCGAGTTTTCAAGACCCTGAGTAAAAAAAAAAAAAAAAGAATGAGTCAGTGACGAAATGAAAAATTTGCGTAATTCAGCCAAGTCAGTGAGAGAATCATACACACCTGCGTGTTGAGAGAACTGAAAGTCACAAGAGCCGTTGAATCCGATTGGAAGCCACCTGCACGATTTTTCGACCTTTGCTCCTTTTTCTGGGGACTGTCTGCATCCGAGCTAGAAGATTTTCGCTTGACCGAAGGAAGCTGTTTCAACAATTTATTGTTTGCTAAAACCGCAGAGGAAGGTTTTCCACGTGGCTTTGTCACAACATCCTGCACGAACTGATGAATGGCGAGAAACTCATCTTGCCAGAAGACATTATATTTGGGAGTCATCACAGGTTTTCGTTCTGAGAGCAGGAAGGGAAGACTTTTATCCGGTGCAAAGATGTTGTAATCAAGAATGACGGGTAACAATTCATCTGGAGCTGTCAGTGGGCGATGGAATGGGACTCCCTGATCAAATCCCAGATGTCGAGCAGACCTGTCAATGTTGTAAGAGACTATTCCACAAGATCCTCTGAAAAAAGATGGCACATACCCAGGTATGCAGCTTCACAAGAACACAGTTTCTCCAATGCTCATATTCTCGTCAGCAGAATGCAATATCATGTTCGGTGCGGAAGCAAAAGTGTTTGGTTGAACTATGGAGGTGTGGACCGGAGCCTAGGGACGAAAGTTAACTGCATGCGCGTTGTCGAGAAATTCAATGAGCTTTGAGCCAGGCCTTGGACGCCTATCCAACCAACGGAGTATCCTAGAGCCGCCATATGTATCAGGAAATAAGGTTTTCGGGTTAGGAGCGTAATGTTTGAAATGCTCCCACAACCATGCTTGGAGAAAGGCGACATGGATATACGAGTCTACTTTCATGTACCCATTTGAGACATACACGTACGCTACCAAGTGATCCAGATGGGTGTACAAAGAGCCAAGAAACAAACTACCGATGGGAAGAGCAACGCCTTTCGCTAGTTTGATAGCAAATTTGATGAGCTTCTGCCTTGTCTCCTTTTTGCCAGAACCATCATTAAAAATGTCTATGGATAGCCGCAGAACTAAAAATGCAGCAACATGGAGTGTATCATCCAGCACTTGATCCAACTTCGGCTCATCAGGGAACCACTCAGACACCCACCAGTTATAGAAGTACTTTTCCTCATAATTATTTCGAACATATCCTGCTGCTTTCGTAACCAAAGTGGCATGTATTTATTCTTATTCCTCAGACAAGACAACGTCAAGTCTCCCAATTATTGGAAGATTCAACAGAACGGCCACGCTTTCCAAGGAAATAGTCATCTCACCCCATCTACATATAGCCGTGTGAGTTTCCGAACACCATCTGGAGATGACAATAGTCAAGCCTGCAGCGTCTTTCCTGATTTGAAGTGTTGCAGAAGCCATGAAAGCATTCACGATTTGCGCCCCAGTCAGATTAACTCTTACATGGTCTCGACTCATCATGAATTTCATCAATTTGTCATAAGAGCGCAATGGACTATGACAGATTTTGAAGTCTATGGGAGAAGCCAGATACTCTTTCTTCTGAATGCAAAACCTCATTATACGCCCTGGATAGACTGATGGGACTTCTCCATCATTCTATGAATCAGTCAGAAGAGTTGCTACAAATTTGGGATGGGTCCTTGTAACCGTAGCAGACTTCGTAAAGAACTCATCATCTGTGTTCGGCTTGGAGTTGTTAGCACTTCTCGGTGCGGCGGCAGAACTGCTTTCAGGTGACATCTTAACAAAATTCCTTATACTATTTCCACTTTCGAGGTAACTACAACAAAGCAAAACAAAAATTACTACTTTGAAGAGAAACATCCATGGAGATTTTGTCAGGATCTGGGTACAATAATCAAGAGGCAACAACAAATTTTCTACAGGAAGCTTTTCCTTTGGCCACATGTCATGGGACTCACGGCTAAAAGGAATGTGGACGGATGCCTGCTCAACGGGATACATGTGATGTCGCGCGAGGTATGCTCTTGGCCGAAACTAGACAATGCCGCAGGGAACATGTAAAGCCGCGGGAAGTACGCCCTCGACCAAGTTATGCTTGGACACGGGAATTGTGCTCATGGACAAAAGGAAACCCTACATCTAGGTTTTGATGGAGGAAAGAGCAAATGAAGTCTGCTGCCCATACATGCTTACTTAACACAATAATTGGTTTCGTTGCTGTGGCTAACGCTACTACAATACTACTAGTAAAGAGGAATCATTCATATTGAAGTATTTTTACAAGTTCATGGAAGTCGTGCCTATGGCTAGGGTTTACACCAACATGGAGGAGCAAACAAAGTAAGAAACGTTGGAATACATACCCGAAATATGCTTGCTTCCTCTTGATGCCTTTTTCCTTCCGATTGACTGACTCACGATCGACGCACCTTACTGCCAATATGAAGACGCACGAACAAAGCCAATGATACAATAAATAAATAAATAAATAAGTAGGAAACGCCTTTTATATGCAAAGTGCTTTTGGAGTTTGAGTAGGAGGAGGTTTCCTTTTTAGGCCATGTGCTAAAGAAGGCAGCTGGGCCCACAGAGGCAACGCTCCATGACGCCAACAGTCCGCGGCCAAAGCAGTGCCAACAGCCCACGTCCAAGACAGTATCCACCTCTGTCGTTCCGCATCCAAGCCAACAACACCACGCCCGTGCCAAAGTCCATGTACCAAGCAAGCCAGCGCCAACGCTCCATGGCTCCATCCTTACTCGCTCCACAGCCAAAGCAGCGCCATCTTCACCGTTCAAAGTAGCGCCATCTCCGCTTGCTCCTAGCCAACCAAGAGCCAATTCCCACCATTCCAAACCCGCGCCATCAGTCCGAGGCCAAACCAGCGCCAATAGTCTACGCCTTAACCAGCAGCGCCATTGATCATGCCCTACCAGCCAAAGTGGCGCCATCTACCTTTCCTAGCCAGCCAGCGCCCGTTTCGCGGACCAAGTTGCAGTGCCACCTCTGCCGATCAGTATCCAAAGATGCAGCGCTGATACCAACACCCATGACCAAGCCGAATTTATGCAAAACCGCCAATGCAAGGATCACAAGTTCTTTATACCTCCTGACAAAGGTTAGCCAAATCTTCCTGAAAATCTCTTCATGACTTGCCATTTCGATTTTATCCTTGTCTGTCACCATATCATGCTTACCCCGCAACAATGCCACTGTTCCGAGATAAGCATGAGACTTAATGTTGATGGTGGTTTTTAGCTTAGGGTTAGAATTATAAAAACCTTACATCTGATGTGTGTCACTCTGTAAGGAAACAGAGCCATGAGTGTTAATCTCTCCACTGGCATATTTGTTGAGCCATTCAATATATTTACATGAAATTTATCCAGACTAGCGCATGTAGAAACCATCCCAGATGTTCTGTAAATTTCGGCGCCTTGCCTATATTCACTTAATATAAGTTTCTTTGAACGCTTTCTATGCTATGTTCCCCGGCTGAACCCTTAATGTTGGTATGACATGATAATTTGTGTTCACTCGCAGCAGAGTAGCACGAATTTACAAAAACCAAGGATAAGGTCTTTGCATAAGGTATTCAATCAGAAAGCATGCTGCTCTCTGGTAATGAACTTAAAAGAACTCTGTGTCAACACATATAATTCAATCGATTACCCTGACTAATTTACAAAAGTTAGGATTTTGTGCCTTGCGCAGTATATCAGACTTTGCTTGTCGAAATCAAGCCTAGGCAAACTAGGTAATTAATCCGCCATGGATTAGTAGATGCAGAATCTTGCCCAGAATCAGAAAACACAGGACCGCAAGATAAGAGCATCAGCAAAGAGAGGCGTGGCCATGCCTTAGGCCAGCTGGCGCCATTTTCCACTGGCCACGCCCCCATCCTAAACCGGTCATATTTCTCTCGACCAATCAGGTCGCCTAAAACTCGCCACGCGCACATAAGTTATGGCTGGGCCCTTACTTGCTGGCCTCACTTCCCATTGACCAATCAGGCCGCTCTAAAGACGCCACACTCACACCAGAAGTGTAGCCACGCCCATGCTTGGACGGACCTTCTCCTTTCTACCAACCAATCAGGTCACTTTAAAATGTGCAATGATCACTAGAGGTGTGGCCGCGCCTTATGTTTGGCCGACCCCTTTTCTTGACCAATCAAGTCGCTCTAAACTAGTCACCACACATTAAAGGAAAAATGTACCCTACCGTTCCACCATACTAATTGGCAAGCCAAATGCGCCCTGCCACAACAACATATTAATCGGCATGCCAACATGCCGCAGTTACATGCCAACGCGCCATAAATAGCGCCCTACGTGCTAACCTACCTCATGTTCGGTGTCAACGCCATGATAAGCTCAAATTAGGGTTTTCTAGTCGGAAGCACGACCCTGCATTTTCCAAAACCCTAATTTCCGGTTGCAGCACAAATTATGCCACTTCGGCCCCACAACATGCCACGAGCCGCGTGGGACCCAGGAAGCCCTAGGAATGGCGCCATATCATAGCCACTCACAACAATCCTTACTCTTGTGGCCGTTTCCACTATATGGCCTCTCCATAGTTCCTTTGGCATAGCTATGGCACCGTTGCACAAAAAGTGTCGCCATGCCGCGGCCGCATGCCACACGCACCAATTAGGGTTTCGACATGCCAAACCCTAATTTGGCAAAGTTGCTATGCCAACCAAACCAAGTAACGTTTCCCGGAGCATTGGGATTGATGTGGAAACAGGGCCAATGTTGCCACACTACATTTGGGTCTAACACCAATGTGCCAAAATCTAGCGGCCATGGCTACGCCAGGCGCTACTGGCATCATCGTGCCACTGGCACGCGCCAGCGCGACAGTGCCGCAGCGCACGTGCTAATAAGGTTTCGATACGCCAAACCCTAGTTTAGCTAAAGTCGCCATGCCAACTATGTTCAGTGATTCTCCTAAGGCCTTAAGTTTAACTTAGCAACATGGAAAATGTTGCCAGAGCCATATTTGGGTCTAACACCAATATGCCAAAACAGCTGCCACGGCTGCGCCACTGGCATGCCGCTATGCCATGGCTATGCCAGACGCCACTATGCTAATGGAGCCACTTTGTTGTACAACAAGATATGGTCATAATCAATGGCCATCCTTCCTCATGAGATGCAATCTCAGCCATCCAAGTTCGCCACCGAACTGACAGACTTGTGGCAAGCTTCAGGCGACCAACTGCCTAAATCTAGTGGCCATGGCTATGCCAGGTGCCACTTACACCACCGTGCCACTGGCATGCACGAGCCACGACATCCATGCCACATTTCCACTGGCGTACACCAAAACGCCACTGCGCCATTATCAGGCGCCAACACAAGGTAACCATAATCAATGGCTACCCTTCCTCATGAGATGCAATCTCAGCCATTCAAGTTCGCCACCGAACTGACAGACTTGTGGCAATTTTTAGGCGACCAGCCAAGACGTGCCTAATAGCATCACATGCTATTTTCCTGCGACAATACTCTTGAGTTTGACTTGCCACACATAGCAACCTGCTACACGTTTTCCACGAAAACACTCGAGACATCAAACATGTCACAAACTGGGGGATACTCATCAGGGTATTGGTCTGGAGGTTTAAAGTGTGCGGCGCGCAATACGCCCGGTACAAGAAAGTGTCATGAAGAAGGGCGGTTAGTAATGGAAAGAAGTAATGGTGTAAACGTTCCCTTCATCATGGAAGCATAAATTCTAACATTACACGTTACTCCACTCTTCCACCACTCAATTGTTTCCACTTCCTACGAGATCAGGGTACGTTTTATTACGACTTGTATAAATAGGTTTCACCTATTTCCACCAGACAACAAGTTTTGGTCAGAGAACAACATAGTATCCATAAATCACCTGATAGCTTTCCATCCCGCTAGCCAGTTCTACTTTCTGATACAAGTCGTAAACAACCACACCTTCAGAATCAACGATTCTGGTCTCAGCAGTTTCTTCGATTCCCTCCCTAAGACCAACCCTTTTCCTTCACTTTGTGACCGAAGCAAGCCTGGAACAACCATTTCTTGGTTTAAGCCAGGATTGTACAGATTGATCTCTCGAATCAAAAGTAATCCCATGCAGTGGATTGTTTAGGGTCTAGACTCGTTTCTCATCCACACACACGAATTTACCAAAACCGGCAGAAACAGTTTTCACCCACGAACACCTTGTTACATGGTAATAAACGTAACTCTAATCCTAAACCCCTAAGAAAAATTATATATTAAAATATTGATAATGTTAGGTTATGTAATCTATGTACAAACAAATCTGAGGCACATGAGTACTTTGACCTGCAAGTAAGAAGACAGTATTATCATGGTGTCCAGGTTGTGTATGCATATAAATATTATTAACTTCTAGCACAGTATGCATACCGGTATGCAAAATGTTGTAGTATGATTCAGGTCCGGAAACCAAGTTTGCATACCAGTATGCGAACAATTTTAACTGTTAAAGTCTGGGAACCAAGTATGTATACCAGTATGCTAACGGTTCTACCTGAGTTAGGTCCGGGACAACATTATGCATACCCGTCTGCGAACTGTTGGACAAGACCAAAGTCCGGAACTTAAGTTTGTGTACCCGTTTGCAAACTAAGTTGGTTTATGTTCTAAAATCGGTTAAGTATGATTTCATACTCATGAAAAAATACATATATAAATTAAGGAATTCAATCTTTGCAAACCGTGGCTTAATGTTCATGAATTGATTCTCTTGAATCAATCCGATTTTGTTTCAATAGTGTCTTGTATACTTCTATGAGAATACAAACAATTGAACAACTCTATGAGTAACACAATTAGATTCATTTGATTATCATTTGATCTAGAAGTGTTAGATGAATGTGGTTAATAGAAAAATGTTCATATGGCTAACTTCGGTTAATTATTGTTGAGCCAACTCAATATACACATTTAGGTACAGTTACCCATATCTAAATGAAGGTATATTTCATTTGTCTATAACAAGCTAAGACCATCTAATGGTGGAAATATATTGCTTTGGTTTTAAGAAAACTTAGCTTGAACCTTAAATCATAATTTCATCTAACGATGAATATTGATTGCTTTGTTTCAAAGCTATCAAACCCTGATTTGAAGACTATATAAGGGATAACTCTAGCAACTGGGAAACCTAATCCCCACACCTCGTGTGTGATACTAGTTACGTAATAGATTCGATTCTCCTTTAACCTAGGTTTTTCATAAAACCATTCGGTTCTCCTTTAACCTAGGTTTTTCCTAAAACCATTGTAGGTTAACGACTTAAAGACTTCATTGGGATTATGAACCCAGACCCAACTATTTTCTCTGTAGTTGCGTGTTCTGATCTTACTTGTTCTATCGTATTGAGTACTATATTCTCTAAGATTGGCTCGAGATTTATCTCCGATATGTAAGATATAAAAAGTAATCACAAAGCTCTTCGTCTCATTCTTTGTGATTCCATAATAACTTGTTTTACTACCATATAGTTATGTTATTGTGAGGTGATTGATATTTCTAGGCTGTTCTTCGGGAGTATAAGACCAGATTATCAATTGGTTCCTGTTCACCTTGATTTATCAAAAGATGGAAGAATAACTTCGTAGGTATTTCTGTGGGAGACAGATTTATCTATCAGAATAGACTTTTCCGTGGGAGACAGATTTGTTTATAAAGTCTTCGACTTTGGGTCGTAACAACTCTTAGGTGTAGGTGAGATCAGCTAAGGGAATCAAGTGTGTAGAGTCCTGTTGGGATTCAGAGGGGTAAGGAACGCGACTGTACCTTAATCGGTGTGAGACTTGGTTAGGGCTCACCTACATTCCAGTCCGAATTTAACTTGTAGTAGGCTAGTGTCTGTAGCGGCTTAATACAGTGTGGTGTTCAAAACTGGACTAGGTCCCGGGGTTTTTCTGCATTTGTGTTTTCCTCGTTAACAAAACTTCTGGTGTTTGTCTTATTTCTTTTCCTCTTTTTATTTTAGAATTGAAATATCACAAGTTGTGCGTAGTTCAATCAATTGGGAAATCCGACCTTGTTTGTTGGGTAGTAATTGATTGACACTTGAACATTGATTTTTGATATCGTTCAAGTTATTTCTCATATCAATCAGGCTCACAGATTCCTATCTGTTCGATTGCAAATTGTATTGAGAAATAAAGATACAACTCTTGGATATATTTACTTGATTGAGTCTGACTTTCTAGTTGATTCTCACAGAATTGTATTGGAGTTAGCCCATACAGATTGCCGAACGAAATATTGGGTGTGGTTACTAGACCCCTGCTTTTTCAATTGGTATCAAAGCAGGCAAACACGCTAAGACCTCATAAGTCCGTGTTTGAAGCAATCTGGTTATTATGGACGAGTCTATCTCTAATAACGTATCAGGTTAGAAATTACCAGATGATTTTCAAAGCTTGGGTTCACCTGAGAGAACTTTCACAGCTAATTCAATATCTAAACATTCTCCTGATGTAGGAACTGTTGATTGGTAAGTAAGCCTAGAAAAACAGTTGGATGAACTTTCTGATGAATGTGATTCAGATATTGATAGAGATGTTGATGAGGAAGTCTCAAAGTATGTTAAGCTATTGGATTCTTTGGAAAAGAAGAAGATGACAACTTCTCATGTCACACCTCTTCTGACTCCTCTCTGTCGAGAAAACAAGAAATCGAAAAGGATTTACGGAGGTCTTTATGTTTCGAATCGCTCTTGCGAATCGATCCTCAAAGATTCTGAGGAAAACCATAGTAGAAAGTCACTTGAATGTGATAATATTTATCAAAAATACTTCTTATTGGGAAGAGAAACTTGCATAAACTGAAGCAATGATTAACTCTCAGCAAGCAAGTTTTGATACAGAGAAAGCGCTTATCTCTCTCGAGAAAAACTCCTTGAGGATGATTTAACTGTTGCTCTTGATAAAATCAAGATGTTGGAAGATAACTTGAAAAAGTTCAATACTAGTTCAATCAAATTAACCACAATTCTAGGACCAAGTAAAAATCATCGTGATACACGAGGATTGGGCTATAAGGGATTAGATGCTCCAAGCATTAGCAAAGAGGTAAAATTTGTCAAGGCTAGTGATTCTTTTCAACAAAAGGTTTCCGTTAATGGAAAAAGTGAAATACCTTCACCGACAGTTAAGGTTCGAAAGATCAAAGTATATCAACCTCCAAAAAAACCACATACGAATCCGGGTAAGAACATTCCTTATTTTGTCATTATTGTGGAAATAAAGGTCACCTGGAAAGGAGATGTCGTTTTCGCATAAGGGATGAGAAACTTCATGATGTTGTTGTTTGGGCATCACAAGAAGTTGTGAAACCAAGGTCATATGTTAAGGCTAATCCCCTTAACATTACAGGTTGTAACTATCCAACTTTAGGCAAAGGAATCAGTATTGTGATAAACCTAGATTTGCCTCTAAACGTCATACAAAGTCTTTACATTATCAAAAGGATAACTTTGTGTTTATGGGTGAAAACTGTTTCTGCGGTTTTTGGTAAATGTGGGTGTGTGGATGAGAAACGAATCTAAACCCTAAACAAATGCACTGCACGGGAGTGCTTTTGATTCGAGAAATCAATCTGTACAACTCTGGCCTAAACCAAGAAATGGTCATTCCAGACTTGCTTTGGTCACAAAGTGAAGGAGATGGGGTTGATCTTAGGGAGGGAAGCGAAGAAGGTGTTGAGATTGTGAAGGTGTTGGTTGTGTATGACTTGTATCAGAAAGCTGAACTGGCTTGCAGAATGTAAGCTATCAGTTCTGGTGTTTGGATACGGTTGTATCAACACTGGATTTCTGTCTTGTCTTGGAAATAGGGAGGAGAACCTATTTATACAAGTCATTGAGCCTTACCCACGTCTCTCATGGGAAGTAAAGGAAGTGAAGTGATGTGTTAGTGGAGTCGCGTGTGTTAGTGTCACACGATCAGTCTTGCCCACTTCTCCCATCATCACTAACTGTCCATGTCTTCCTGACACGTTCTTGTGATGGCGCGTTGTGCGCTGCACGCTGTAAACCGCCAGACCAATACCCCAGTATGTATCCCCCAGTTTGTGACATGTTTGATGTCTCGAATGTGTGGATCGTGGGACCCACAGAAAGTAGCATGTGATGCTAGATTAAATAACTAAGTTATTTAGGAAGTCTATATTTATGAAATATCGTGTGTATTCTATGCATGTAATGCATCGGATATATTCAGCATGTATGAAGCATCGTTGTTTTGAGGCTTAACGGAGTAAGTCACGAATTAAGCGTCTTAAAATAACATCACGTCCAGCCATCTTCGAGTGATCGTTTGGAGGATGTACAGGTAAGCCCTGACTTGGCCGATCACTCTGTGTGGAAGAGTGGTGGACGTTGATCGTAGTGATTCCTGACTGTTCTCCTAACTCCTGTTTTAGGATGTCCGTCCAAGCTGGCGAAGTTGGACGGACGAGATGACTTGCGACCCACATATGCGACCGTCGGATTAGGGTTTAGGAGGTGCGCAAGTACCCCTTTTCAGCTTGGTCGAATCCAAGCATGGGAAAGGCTTTTGGCAAAACCGATCGGGCATGCGTGTAGACGGCTTGCCAGTGTTCGTGTCTGTACCTCACTGTCCCATGGAGATGTGATCTAAGCCACTCAATTTGTCCGGCGAAGTTGAGTGGTCGAGATCGTTTTGCGATTGGGACCGCACGACCATGCCTAGTTTGGGCGCACGAATCGAGGCACCTAGTCATGGTCGGCCTTGGCCGATTGGTCGCACATGTAGACGGGACCACGGTGATTGTGTTGGCATTCTCTGGGCCCTTTGAATCTACATCTACACCCTCCATCTATGCCTGCGAAGATGGATGGTTGATACTGATTTGAGACACATGTGATGTGCCGCAAACCCTAATTAGGGTTTCACGTCCACGCTACTTTGGCTGGACGAATTAGCAAGCCACGCTCTTCTTTTGGGGAGGCCGACCATGTGAGGCCCACATTGGGCCGGTGATGAACACGTCAATACCTGCCTGACGGCTATGGGTCCTATCTAAGCCATCCAATCATGCCGGTGAAGTTGGATGGTAGTGATCAATTTGATACCTTTAGTGGAATTTCCTGCGATCCTTTAAGCGTTCACGCCGGCCCAACTTCGGGAAACCGTACATGGTTCTGTGGCTAGGTAAGGGGAGGATCGGTTATGCAAGCATGAAGGGGGCCCGCCGGTGTGCAGGAAAAGCTTTGTCCAACCGGTCATGGGATAATCCACGCCGTCCAATCATGCTGGTGAAGTTGGACGGTCGTGATGAATTTGAGACTGCCGCAGGCGGTTTTGTGCGCACAAGCTTTTCTAAGATGCTCCACACCAGCCCAACCATCCCATCCTAGGCTGGTGTTCGGTGTCCGTTTCGGAGGCGTGGTATGTATTCGACCGACCAGGGCATAAATGGGCCCGCTGGTGGTCATTAAGGTGGTAGCCTGCTCCTGCTGAGGATCGTCTAGGATGGTTAAATCATGCGGCCAACTTACGTGGTCGTGATTGTTTCTGAGACTGACAGGACAGTCCAGATTCAAATATGCCCAATCGCGCTAGTATAACACGCCGAGAGATGTAGCATGTACGGGTATTTCGTGTATGATTCATTATTAACACTTGGAGATTCGTGTTACTCTGCTGAGAGCAACACTCAGTCGTCATGCTGCACTAATAATGAGAGTTCTGCGGTAAATACAAGGCTAAGCATGCATTAATAATGCTATAAATTCACAGGGTACATGGGATTGTTGCCACATGCTCCATTCTATGTAAATTAGCGAAGTGAAGAAGTATTCATCATTTTATCAGTGGCTTTATCCTTTGCAGGATGTCAGCGCATAAATTTGATTTCACAATTTTAGCCCTGAACTAAAATCCACCATCAACATTAAGTCCCCTGCCTAGCACATAATGGTTACACTATTGTGGGGTAGGCATTAGATGGTGACATATACAGATAAAACTTATGAGACAAAGTTAGATGTTACCAGGAGAGACGAGTCGTCCTGTCCTTGGAGCATGTCACGTTCAAGAGGCGTCCAGGCGAGCGTTCCCCTAGAATGATGTCGGTTTTGCATGCTTCGATCGACCTTTCTATGCCTGCTTCGGTCGAGAGCCTGCTTCGTGATTGCTCCGATCGAGCGTGCGGCTGATGTGCCTGCTCAACGGACTTTTCACCTACTTCGCTCGATCGTGGGACTCATCATGCGCCTGCTTGCTCGAACGTGGGCTTGTTATGACTTCCTTGCTCGAACGTGGGCTTGTTATGCCTGCCTTGCTCGAACGTGGGACCCTCCGCGTGCCTGCTTTGCTTGGGGCCGGTTGTGCCTGCTTCGACCAATATGGGGCTGGCTGTGCCTGATCAAGCGGGACCCTCCGCATGTCTACTTTGCTTGGGGCCGGTTGTGCCTGCTTCGACCAATCTGGGGCTGGCTGTGCCTGATCAAGTGGGACCCCCCGCGTGCCTGCTTTGCTTGGGGACGACTATGCCTGATTAAGTGGGACCCGCCGCATGCCGGATTTTCTTGGGGACGGTTGTGCCTGCTTCGACCAAACACCATACCTGTTGCCTCACCCCAACACCAGACTTTCCCCTTGACCTACACCGGCCTTGCTGATTTGACGAACCCCGACCTTGCTGACGAACATCACTGCTTTGATCGACACCAGCCTTGATGTCTTGTTTCGTTCGGCCTTGTGACCTTGATCAACACCGGCTTCGTGGACTTGACCAACACCGGCTTTGTTTGATAACGTGGCTC
Organism: Papaver somniferum; assembly: GCF_003573695.1. Classification (NCBI taxonomy): domain Eukaryota; kingdom Viridiplantae; phylum Streptophyta; class Magnoliopsida; order Ranunculales; family Papaveraceae; genus Papaver; species Papaver somniferum. The sequence goes on from NC_039360.1 coordinate 122,972,356, forward strand.
AATACAAGCCTTGTTTGCTGACGTGGATCAGTACCAGCCTTGTGACCTTGATCAGCCTTGACCAATACCGGCCTGACGTAACCCAATACCGTCCTACTTCCGTGACGTGATATCAGTCTTGCTTGCGTGACGGGATATTAGACTTGCGATCTCTACCAATACCGGCTTTGCGGACTTGACTAACACCGGCCTCGTTTGCTGACGTGGCCCAATACCAGCCTTGTTTGCTTTTCCCTGGTGTATTTTAACATGAATATGTCCTGTCGTGCGTGACTACACATCCCATGCGTTTTCATACAAGTACTGACTCCACCGCTTTTATTTTATTATAGGATGAACAAAAGGGTCCTGCTAAGATGTCTTCTGGGGATAATGCTGATGCCAAGTCAGGGAGCGTTGACAGCTTCAAAGATATGCCGAACATAGATGATGAGTTGTTCACCACGCCCTTTCAACTATCTGAAAATATCCGTTCCACAAGATAACCCTTGTCCTATCGACTTCAAGGTTTGTCATGCTCCGCTGGGCCCTTATGAAGGATGGATGAGACGTATGTTGAGAAATGAGTACATCAAAGATAACTTGACCAAAGCGCAGATTATTGATGTAGCTTGCGTGTTGAAACGACTCGAGAGGATGTTAAAGTGGATTCTGGTGCGAACGTTGAACCGGCTCCTGGAGAGAGTGTTGAAGCAGGATTGTGAAGCGAACGTGGCTCCCGGAGAGAGCGTTGAGGCGGCTCTTGAATAGACCATTGAAGCATCTTCTGAAGCAAATGTGGAGGTGGCTCCTGGAGAGAGCATTGAAGCAGGATTCTGAAGCGAACGTGGGTCCCGGAGAGAGCGTTGAGGCGACTCTTGAATAGACCATTGAAACAGCTTCTGCTGGAGGGAGCGTTGAAGTGGCTTCCTCTTCAGTTTTATTTACTTTTGTGAATTCCATGCTTCTTGATTGACCATCTCTCTCGTGTTGAAGAAGTCCTTGACTGACGATGAAGGAACTTCGTCCTGAGCCTCAGTCCCCAAACGCGGTTTACATGGTTCTATCTTGTATGCCCGATGGGTCTTTTGTACGTAATGGTCGTTGATATGGTGAAGCTCTGGATGGTATCAATCGACAAGCAACAGTTCTTGGCAGCAGCTGTGATCAGAAGAGACTGGCAGGGAGAGGCGTGGTGGCAACTTGTACGAACTTGGCACCCTCTTAAGTCCCAGGTGCAATCTCCTTTGGTAACAGAACTACTTTTTCCACGGGAGACAAATTCTGAAAGCGTCTCTCATTGATGTATTTACCGTCGATCCATATATGGAATATCTTGGACGTTGTTTCATTATTGCGGCAGTCGTGCATGTGGTACTAGAGTTGAAGTTGGAAATTTTAGACGCACAGGATGTTGTATCTCGGTGGCTTTACTCTTGCTGCTTCAGCGAAACTGGTTATTTCTAGCAAGGCAGATGCTGTTGTAGATGAGTGTTCAACAGCTTCATGAAGTCCAAAGGATGACCAAAAGCGCAGATTCTCCAACATAGCACGATAGACATGCACCATCGTGTGATAGAGTGACTCGCCCTGATTTTGCTCGAGATGACGCGTGGACATCGTTATCTTCTTGAGGCGGCTCTCTTGAGGTATCGTCTCCAGTGGAAGATTGCCGTCATAGAGCGTTGATACGTTGCACCGGCATTCTTTAAACCAAATGGCAGTACAGTATAATATAAATTTACGAGAGGAGTTCGAAAAGCTATCTTACTTTCGTCATGCTCGTATATCCTTATCTGTCTGTAGCCGCTACATCCATCCATGGAGGATAACATGTCGTGTCCACTGGTTGCATCTGCTAACGTGTCGATGTTAGGTAGAGGAGAATCGTTTTTGGGGCGACATCTGTTCAAGTCTCTGAAATCCATGCAACACCTGATCTGTCCATTTTCCTCGTGTCTGAACTGCAACCGGCTTGGATCCGGGTATGACATGTAGATGATGGGTGACCAATCTAAATCTGGCGTTTCTTCATACGTCCAGGAAAATATGTCCTGGTATTCCTTGAGAAGTTGCACAAGTATTGTGTGTTCCTCCGCAGACAAGGTCGAACTGATGGAGATAGGTCTAGGATATTCCTCATCCCGATGTTGACCACTTCGAGCTCATCAGTTGTGGAATTGGTACCGTCCTGCAGCTTTCGTGGAGCATCCGGTACTTCCTCTGGTGGCTCGTCATTGTAGTAGGCTTCCGTACGACCTTTCCTTGGTGAACCTTGGATGTCCTGAGAGTCTTAAGAGTAATCACATTCGAAGACGCTCATGTGTCGATAAGGGACCTATTGAAACAACAAGATCATATACGATTGTGCTTAGTACGATAGAAACAGCAAGATCAGATCACACAATTATGAGAAAGTAGTATCGGGCTGGCTTCACAATCCCAATGAAGTCTTCAAGTCGTTAACCTACATGGTCTCGATAGAAACCTAAGGTTAAAAGATAATCGACTCTATCTTATACAACTAATATCATACATGAGGTTTGGGGATTACATTTCTAGGTTGCTAGAGTTCTCCCTTATATAGTCTTTCAAATCAGGTTTGCAATCAATGTTAGCTTAGTAACAAAGCATTCAATATTCACCATTAGATGGACACCTGATTAGATTCAAGCTAATATCTTTCAACCGTTAGATCGAAACTTAGCTTGTTACACACAAATAAAATGCACGTTTTCAGGTTTGTGTAACCGTACCCAAACATGTACATTTAGTTGGTTCAACAGTAGTTAACCAAATGGTTAGCCATATGAGCACTTTTATATCAACTTGTTTGTGGGTGATAACTGTTTCTGCTGATTTTGGTAATTTTGGGTGTGTGGATGAGAAACGAATCTAAACCCTAAACAATGCACTGCACGGGAGTACTTTTGATTCGAGAGATCAATCTGTACAATCCTGCCCTAAACCAAGAGATGGCCGTTCCAGGCTTGCTTCGGTCACAAAGTGAAGGAGAAGGGTTGATCTTATGGAGGGAAGTGAAGAGAGTGTTGAAACCAAAATGGTTAATTCTGAAGATGTGGCTTGTTTTATGACTTGTATCAGAAAGTGGAACTGGCTTGCAGACTGAAAAGCTATCAGTTCTTGGTGATTTCTGGATACTATGTTGTTACCGACCAAAAACCTGTTGTTTGATGGAAAATAGGTGAAGCCTATTTATACTAGTCATATTTAAACGCACCCCGGTATCGTGGGAAGTGAGAACGATTGGGTTATGGAAGAGTGGAGTAACGTATAACCGTCAGAAACCCAAGCTTCCATGATGAAGGAAGTGGATCCGTTTACACCCGTTACTTCTTGCCGCCACTAATTGTCCTGCTTCATGACACTTTCTTATAACGAGCGTATTGCACGCCGCACGCTGTAAACCGCCAGACCAATACCCTGATGAGTATCCCCCAGTTTGTGACATGTTTGATGTCTCGAGTGTTTTCGTGGAAAACGTGTAGCAGGTTGCTATGTGCGTCAAGTCAAAGTCAAGAGTCTTACCGCAGGAAAATAACATGTGATGCTATTAGGCACGTCTTGGCTGGTTTCCTAAAACTTGCTTCAAGTCCGTTAGTTCGGTGGCGAACTTGGATGGCTGAGATTGCATCTCATGAGGAAGGGTAGCTGTTGGTTATGGCTACCTTCTGTTGGCGCCTGCTAATGGCACAGTGGCGTTTTTGGTGTATTCCAGTGGCACTGCGGCATGACTGGTATAGCTCGTGCATGCCAGTGACATGGTGGTATAAGTGGCACTTGGCGTAGCCATGGCCACGATATTTAAGCGGTTGGTAGCCTAAAACTTTCCACAAGTCTGTAAGTTCGGTGGAGAACTTGTATGACTGACATTGCATCTCATGAGAAAGGATGGCCATTGATTATGGTCATATCTTGTTGTATAGCAAAGTGGCGCCATTGGCATAGTGGCGTCTGGTGTAGCCATGGCAGCTGTTTTGGCATATTAGTGTTAGACCCAAATATGGCTCTGGCAACATTGGCCTTATTGCTAAGTTAAACTTAAGGCCTTAGGAGAATCATTTAACCTAGTTGGCATGGCGACTTTAGCTAAATTAGGGTTTGGTATATCGAAACCTTAATTAGCAGGTGCGCTGCGGCACAGTGGCGTGGCTGACATAGCTGGCGCATGCCTGTGGCACGAGATGCAAGTAGCGCCTGGCGTAGCCATGGCCGCTAGATTTTGGCACATTGGTGTTGGACCCGAAATGTGGCGTGGCAACATTGGCCTTATTGCTACATCAATCCCAATGCTCTGGGGAACGTTACTTGGCTTGATTGGCGTAACAACTTTGCCTAAATTAGGGTTTGGCATGCCGAAACCCTAACTAGTATGTGTGGCATGCGGACGCGGCATGGCGACACTTTTTGTGAAAACGGTGCCATAGTTGTGCCAAAGGAACTATAGCAAGGCCATGGTGTGGAAACGGCCACATGAGTAAGGATTGTCGTGGTTGGCTATGATTTGGCGCCATTCCTAGGGCTTCCTGGGTCCCACACGACTCGTGGCATGTTGTGGGGTCGAAGTGGCATAATTTGTACCACAAATGGAAATTAGGGATTTGGTTAATGCAGAGTCGTGTTTCTGTCTAGAAAACCCTAATTTAAGCTTATCATGGTGTTGACCACGAACATGAGGTAGGTTAGCACGCATGGTGCTATTTATGGCATGTTTTGGCATGCTACCACAAAGTGGCATGTTGGCATGTCGCTCATCTCATTGGCGCAACATGGCACGTTTGGCATGTTTGCGCGGTTTTGGAAAGCCAATTGGCTTCGTGACCATCTGGGGAAAATCCCCTTTTTAACACTGGTCAAAAAAGAGGGTCGGCCAAGCATGGGCGTGGCTACACTTCTGGTGTGAGTGTGACGGCTTTAGAGCGACATGATTGGTCGATGGGAAATGGGGATGACAAGTATTGGCCCAACCACAACGTATGTGCGCGCGACGAGTTTAAGGCGACCTAATTGGTCGAGGGAAATAGGGCCGGTTTAGGATGGGGCGTGGCCCATAGCAAATGGCGACGACTGGCTTAAGGCATGTCCACGCCTCCCTTTGCTGCTGCTCCTATCCTGCGGCTCCTTGTTTTCTGATTCTGGGCAAGATTTTGCGCCTACTAATCCATGGCGGATTAATTACCTAGTTTTCCTAGGCTTAATTTCGACAAGCAAGGTCTGATATACTGCGCAAGGCGCAAAACCCTAACTTTTGTAAATTAGTCTGGGTAATTGATTGAATTCTATGTGTTGACACAGAGTTCTTTAAGTTCATTGCCAGAGAGCAGCATGCTTTCTGATTGAATACCTTATGCAAAGACCTTATCTTTGATATTTGGAAATTCGTGCTACTCTGCTGCGAGTGAACACAAATTGTCATGCCATGCCAACATTAAGGGTTCATCCGGGGAACATAGAACAGAAAGCATTCAAATAAACTTATATTAAGTGAATATAGACAAGGTGCCAAAATTTACAGAATATCTGGGATTGTTGCTACATGCACCGTTCTGGGTAAATTTCATGAGAAAATATTGAATTGCTCAATAAGTGTGCTAGTGAATAGATTGAACACTCGTCACTTTTACATGGCTCTGTCTCTTTGCAGAGTGACGCCCTATTAAATGCATGGTTTTACAATTTTAGCCCTGAACTAAAAGCCACCATCAACATTAAGTCCCCTGCTTAGCACGTAACAGTGGCATTGTTGCGGGGTAAGCATGAGATTGTGACAGACAAGAGTAAAACCGAAAGGGCAAGACGTGAAGAGATTGCCAGGAAATTTGACTAAAATTTGGCGTAAAGGCATGAGGAATCCGTAATCCTTGTATTGGCGACTCTGCATAATTCCGTCTTGGCCATAGGGTGCTGGCGTTGGCGCTGGAATTCTAGCTACTGATCGGCAGAGATGACACTGCGACTTGGTCCACGAATCGGTGGATGGCACTAGCTGGCTAGGTCACGGAATGTATGGAGATGTCGCTTGGCTTCAGTCCACGGAGTGATGGAAACTGGCTTCATTCGGCGAAATGGTGGAAACTGGCTTCAGTCCGTGGAATGGTGGAAACTGGCTTCAGTCCGCGGAATGGTGGAAACTGGCTCCAGTCAAACAATGAGGATGGATCCGGCTAGGTCGAAGAATGGGCAGAGATAGCGCGGCTTTGATCACGGAGTGCTAGAGTCATGGCGTTATTTGTCCAGTGGAGCGCGCGGATATTGCGATGCTTTGAGCGGTGAAGATGGCGCTTCTTTGGCTAGGTCACGGAATGGCAGGGAGAGCGCCTGGCTGGCTTTGCGGGCCCGGTTGCCTTCTTCTGTGCATGACCCGAAAGAGGAAACCTTCTTCTACTCAAACTCCAAAAATACAATGTATATAAAAGGAGGTGCCCACCCTTTTATTTTCGTATCATTGGCTTTATCTCTGTAGCGGCAAGCCTCTTTCTATCAGTAGTCCAGGTGAGCCAATTATCCTTTCTTTTATATAGATCCTCATAGAATTGCGTCCATCCTCCTCACATGTACTGTCTCGTGTCTCCTCTCATAGTTCTCCATTTGTCTTCTTCATCATGTAGATTGCCGATGCATACATAATGTAATTTTTTTTGTAGCATATAATGGGATCTTCCGGTGATGATCATATCTCTGACTCTTCGGAGAAATTTTTTGAAGTTGACAAACCCAGGTTTTCTTCACACGAGGAGGTATTAGATAAAATCAACCCTTTGTTCCGTGAAGCTGACCGGATTATACTAGGCATGTCTCTGACCCATATACGCATCGTGAGGATGCGTGCTCAGGATTTCATGGATTCGATGGACATGGGGGAAAAGTGGAGACACGATGAAGCATCTCAGCGTGTCGGGAAATCTCAACGTGATGGAGTTTCTCCACAACCCAGTGCCAGGGCTGAACGATTTGCCTCTCGATTGTAACGGCGAAGGACTGAGTCCAAGAAACTTATAGATGAGAGCCAGTTTAATTACCCTGTCCATAATGGTATCGTAATCCTCGATTCTGAGGCGGACGAACCAGAGTATTCTCAAGAGGCTGTGGTTTGCGAGACTAAAGCAGCTTCTGAAGTGGATGCCGAAACTGCTGTTGGGGAAGTCGGAGTGACCGATGAGGATGCTGTCAAGACATATGGGGAGGCGGCGGAAGCATATGTTGGAGCCGTTATTGAAACGGATTCTGGATGAGATGTTGAAGCTGCTGCTGAAACGACTTCTGGATGGGATGTTGAAGCTGCTGCTGAAACGGCTTCTGGATGGAATATTTTCTGTCAGAGAGGGTGCTGGGGAAAGTGCTTGAAAAAGCTCTGACGGAGGCGTCATTGACCAAGGCATTTGTCATTTACAACTGGTTTTCCATTTTGTGATTTCCTTCCGTAGAGAAAACAATCTTTTCGTAGCTTGTAGATGTTTTTGATACTTCAGTTTTTTTTTGGTTCGTGCAACTGAAGCCATGTTTCACCGAGTAATATTCTTTCATTTATGCTGCTTTGATAATTTCATATCTTTGATTGAATGAGTAAAATCTCCTGGAAGAACCCCTTTTTGCGAAGAACCAGTTCCTTCATCCCCATAACAATCCAGCGGAAGGGGAGCCAAAATACAATAATGCTAATAGGCGTGTTATCTTCTTCTCGCTTAGCTATTTTCATAGCAACGCCTCGCATGTCGTTGGCAACAGTAACTCAAAACATGGGAAAACAGTATCAACAATTAAGAATTTGACCAACCTTTTATTGGATTTTCCCTTGCAAATTACCCAGGGAGTCTGTGGCATGCTGCCTGAGTATGTAGAAGTGTGAGCTGCCACAAGCTGGACAACACGTCATGAGAGGAATAAGGAAAAAACCGTCAGGTGAAAGCTGAGGCTAGAGGTTTTTGAAGGAAGGTGTCTGTGCCGCCGCTTGATGATCTTCTTTCTTGCATATTCCTTTCTTCAGTATCTTTGAATAAGCTATTTTTTGTGGGGTTTGATTTTTCCTGGTTTTCAATCGACGGGTAATGGCTCTGTGAGGGTTTGGGTTCACTTGGTATTTTTCCTTTAAGATGGTTCATGAAAACTTATTTTTAAGGAAAGATGCTCTTAATTGAAATTGAAAACCCTAATTATGAATGCAAGCAGTGCAATCATTTTTAGAGAAGTTACAAATATCGCATGAAAGGGGAAATTGCTGAAGGAAATTTAAAAGGAAAACGCTGGAGGAGAAGGTAGCACAGCGTCTTAGGCATTGAAGGGCTTGAGCCATCGCGAGTGAATTGTCACACCTTCCAATTTGTCAGCATTGATGAGTTTGCAGTAACCACCCATGATAACATCTGCCACCAGATATAGCTCGTCTTCCCTTTCTTTAGGCGAATCAGGTTGAGCGACTACTTTCACTATTACATCTCCAACTTGAAACGTGGTCACCTTGACTACCATATCTCCAATTTGAAACGGGTTTGAGCGTTGTGCAACCACTTGACTTTTGAGCTCGTCATCTTTGACCGAGGCAGCTTCCAAATTTTTGACAAAGTACTTGAAAGGCCCAGTATCCCATTCACATCTCTTAATGACGCCCGGGTTGATAACTGGACCGAGTCCCCATGCTTGACCGAGAGGAGAAGTGACTGGTTAGAGAAAGGATTGTTCAATAAGATTTATTTGTGTTCGAAATCTACGGACAAACGTCGACGGGCTTTATACAGGTAATTGAGTTACATTGGTAAGTTGTTGATACGACAACATGTGATCTTCAGGGTTGGATGGCTTGTTGGAAATTCTTTCGGGCATCGACACCGACATAGGGGATACTCCTAATTTCGCTTTGTTTCCATGTACCCATGAGCGCCCGAGAATCATGTTGTAATTTGAGATTTCTTTGACAATGTGGAATTTGCCATGTGTCAGAGCATCTACCACCTTAATTTAAAGGTTGATGTAGCCATATGCATCTATTGTTTCTCCTTCCAAGTTTTGACCATATTTGGGGAAAGGGTAGCCTCATGTTTCAAAATTCCCTCAGCTCACAGAGTCTTGATGGTAACGATGTTGAAGTCATAGGCCGCGTCGATCAATGTGCTATCAATCTCGACGTCCCTCAGATAAACCGCAGTCAGCAGTCCCCAGTTGCATTTTCCAACACCGCTTCCTGAGAGACCGCATGGATTCTGGCGTGATTTCTTTAAAGGTTGCGAATATATCTTGACGCTGCGCCTTGGAGAAATAGAGAATTTCGCATACATGTTGCATCATGGATTGCACGGTTTTGTGGACAAAGTCCCCAGAGAGCATGCAACTCCTGACTGGAAGAGGATCTCTGTGAACTCCCTCATTTCCCAGTTGAAGTTCCCCTGCCTCCACCTTTTCTTTGAAGATACACTTTAATCTATTGCAGTCACTAGTCGGGTGATGGACAAACCTGTGGTAGCGGCAGTACTTAGGATTTGCCATTTCCTCTTCATTTGGTGGGCGCCTGATAGGAGGCAGCTTGATGGCGTCATCTTGGATCCATGCTTCCAAGAGTTCAATTACTTCTTCGATTGGGAACGGGAAATCTAAGGCATTTTCTCCGGTTTCTTGATGCTGCGCAAGAGCCTTAGCTGCAGCCTTTCACCGTGGAGCCACCTGATGTGCTGACATTGCATGCTTGGATTGCTGTTCTGCCGCTGGAGCCTTCCTTTTTCCTCTTTCGCTTACCATGCCCACAGAGGGGCCGATGTTATATTGCTTGTTGATGAGACGTCTATTTCCTCGAGTTTCGCGTGCGTCTTCAATCTTGGATGGCCTGGTTCTTTCCAACAATGTTGGTGTTGTTGTGGCCGACCGTTTAGCATCCTCATGAAGTTCAGAGAATTTCTGGAATCGCAGATTCTCCAGTAAGGCACGGTAGATGGGAACCATACCATTGATGCAAGAATCCACTAATTGTTGTTCGGTCACATTTGGGTCGTGACAATCTAACGCTTGATTCTGAATCTTTTGACATAATCATTTGGATGTTCATTGTTTCGTTGAAACATCCTTCCTAAATCTGAGAAGGTAATTTGCTCAGACACAAAGAAGTACTTCTTGTAGAAAGCCGTAACCATGTCACCCCAGTTGGATATGTTGTTTGGTGCAATGCTGTTGTACCATGTATATGCTCTTCCGGTAAGTGACATCGAAAACTCCTTCAAACGGAGAACATGATTGTATTCGTGCTCGCCCAAGGATTCCGAAAATCGAGAGACATGTTCACGCGCATTACTGGTACCGTCATACAGGGAGAATTGAGGAGAAGAGTATTCTCTCGGAAGAGGAATCCTTTGTACTTCAGGAGGATACGGGGGTTGATGCTGATGCATGTCCGAAGAATCTCTTTTGTCTCGGTTTCGAAGAAGTCGTCCAAATCTTCTCGTGTGACAAAATTGGGTGGTTGATTCCTCTCCGCTGGAGCTCCTGAACGAGTCTCTTCATCTACAAAGGTGCGCTCTGCTGAGGTATCGGCGCCAGGAGTATTGAAGGTGTTCCTCATTGGCTTTGGTTGGCGTGATGCCTGTGGTAGCCGCTCCTTTAGTGTCTTGAGAAAAATAAGCACCTCTTTCTGAGTCGAAGCCATGTCTTTCTGAGCTCTAGCGAGAACTTCCTATCTTTCCATCAAATCAACAATGGTAATATGAGATCGGCTTCATCTGGCTCCCCCAGTTTCTCGTCCTGATGGTGGAGTAGCAGCGGCTCTGGTGACGGTTGGAGGTGTCACACTTGAAGAAATGTTGGGGGTGGCGGCAGCGACTCTGGCTCTGGTAACCGGATGTGTAACGCCTGAAGGAACATTTTCCGCGCCGCTGATTGTTGACAGGTGGCGTGTTAATGTCACTGGAAGGAACGTTAACACCGAGAGTAATTTCAGCGCTAGTGTTTTCAGGGTTTGTAGTTGATATGGACCTGAGTTCTACCATCTTGAGACCGGGCTTGAAAAATGAAATTTGGAAATAGGAAATTGATATTGCAACAAAGAGATTAATCTTCGACTGTGGTCGCCAAATGTTTGTGGGTGAAAACTGTTTCTGCTGATTTTGGTAATTTTGGGTGTGTGGATGAGAAACGAATCTAAACCCTAAACAATGCACTGTACGAGAGTACTTTTGATTCGAGAGATCAATCTGTACAATCATGGCCTAAACCAAGAGATTGACGTTCCAGGCTTGCTTCGGTCACAAAGTGAAGGAGAAAGGCTGGTGTTAGGGAGGTAAGCGAAGAGAGTGTTGATACCAGAATGGTTAATTATGAAGATGTGGCTTGTTTTATGACTTGTATCAGAAAATGGAACTGGCTTGCAGAGTGAAAAGCTATCAGTTCTTGGTGATTTCTGGATACTATGTTGTTGCCGACCAAAAACCTGTTGTTTGGTGGAAAATAGGTGAACCCTATTTATACAAGTCATATTTAAACGCACCCTGGTCTGGTAGGAAGTGGGAACGATTGGGTGATGGAAGAGTGGAGTAACGTATAACCGTCAGAAACCCATGCTTCCATGATGAAGGAAGTGGATCCGTTTACACCCGTTACTTCTTGCCGCCACTAATTGTCCCGCTTCATGACACTTTCTTATAACGGGCGTATTGCACCCCGCACACTGTAAACCGCCAGACCAATACCCTGATGAGTATCCCCCAGTTTGTGACATGTTTGATGTCTCGAGTGTTTTTGTGGAAAACGTGTAGCAGGTTGCTATGTGCGGCAAGTCAAAGTCAAGAGTCTTGCCGCACGAAAATAACATGTGATGCTATTAGGCACGTCTTGGCTGGTTGCCTAAAACTTTCCACAAGTCCGTCAGTTCGGTGGCGAACTTGGATGGCTGAGATTACATCTCATGAGGAAGGGTAGCCGTTGATTATGGATACCTTCTGTTGGTGCCTGGTAATAGCACAATGGAGTTTTTGGTGTATGCCAGTGGCACTGCGGGATGAACAGACTAGTATAGCTCGTGCATGCCAGTGGCACAATGGTATAAGTGGCGCCTGGCATAGCCATGGCCACGAGATTTAAGCGGCTGGTAGCCTAGAACTTGCCACAAGTCTGTCAGTTCGGTGGCGAAGTTGGATGGATGAGATTGCATCTCATGAAAAAGGATGGCCATTGATTATGGCCATACCTTGTTGTATAGCAAAGTGGTGTCATTGGCATAGTGGCGTCTGGCACAGCCATGGCATAACGACATGCCAGTGGCGTAGCCGTGGCAGCTGTTTTGGCATATTGGTGTTAGACCCAAATATGGCTCTGGCAACATTGTCCCTATTTCTAAGTTAAACTTAAGGCCTTAGGAGAATCACTTAACCTAGTAGCTAAACTAGGGTTTGGCGTATCGAAACCTTGATTAGCACGTGCGCTGCGACATTGTGGCGTGGCTGACACAGCTGGCGCATGCCAGTGTCACGATGATGCAAGTAGCGCCTGGCGTAGCCATGGCCGCTAGATTTTGGCACATTGGTGTTAGACACTTTTTGTGCAAACGGTGCCATAGTTGTGCCAAAGGAACTATAGCAAGGACATGGTGTGGAAACAGCCACAGGAGTAAGGATTGCCGTGGGTGGCTATGATATGGCGCCATTCCTATGGATTCCTGGGTCCCACACGGCTCGTGGAATGTTGTGGGGGTCGAAGTGGCATAATTTGTACCACGACTGGAAATTAGGGCTTTGGTTAATGCAGAGTCGTGCTTCTGACTAGAAAACCCTAATTTAAGCTTATCATGGCGTTGACCACGAACAAGAGGTAGGTTAGCACGCAGGGCTCTATTTATGACATGTTTTGGCATGCTGCCATAAAGTGGCCTGTTGGCATGCCGCTCATCTCATTGGCGCGACATGACACGTTTGGCATGTTGGTGAGGTTTTGGAAAGCCAATTGGCTTCGTGACCATCTGGCGCAGTTTCCTCTTTTTAACACTGTGGCAAGTTTAGAGCAACATGATTGGTCAAAAAAGAGGGTCGGCCAAGCATGGGCGTGGCTACACTTCTGGTGTGAGTGTGGCGGCTTTAGACCTGATTGGTCGATGGGAAATGGGGCTGACAAGTATGGGCCCAGCTGTTAGAGCATTGCTCGGTCGAACTCGCATGCGTTGCTATCTCAAGCATGTTTGTCAATGTTAGTGATCAAAACTATAAGTCTTGATTTCTAGTCTACTATAGCTAAGGTCTCGGACTAGGATAGAAAGTGTAGTTGAGCTGAAGAACTCCATGGCAATCATCATACAAGACGAATTACTACTCAAGGAACCGGTGGATCTTCGTTGACTAAAAGGTATGTGGAGACTTGAACTTATCTATCACTGAAAAATCTATTTATCTCCTATCTTGAGACAAAAGTCGTTTTGCTATATAGACTTAGATTATACACATTTGCTATTTCGATCCGAGTTTATCTCACCTATCTATTTCTCGAAATATATGTTGGTAAGCTTTCGCTTTAGCCAAGTTCATCTTTACCTAGTGAAGAAAGTCATGACAAGTTTCAATCACTTTGAAAATTGCTTACTTTGACGAAAAATAGTTTATGAATAACAACTATAAAATATCAACGTCCTTTAAGAATGTTTCAATGATTGAAATGAGAGTTTAGATTATATAACCGTTGGAGGATATACGCATTGTTGTGGAAACAAATATATGTATAAGTACTTATTCCTTGAACCGAAGTTTGCGAACTTTGTTGATCAAGAGAACTAGCATGGTGGCGTGAGCCAAGTCCGTGAACTCAGTCCGCGAACTGGCGGAAGTTCTCGTCCCGAGAAATTCTGCTGGAGTTTGTGAACTCCGTCCGGGAACTTAAGTCCGCGAACCCAGTCCGCGAACTTGAGTAGGTTATATATAAAAACGATATTTGTGAACTTATTCTTATATATACTAAGGAATGCAAATTGCAAACCGTGGATATATAGTTCATGAACCGATTCGAGTGAATCAAATCGTTTTTGCTTCAATTGTGTCTTGTGTAGTTACATAAGATTTCCTTGCAATTGAACAAGTCTCTAACTAGTTCATTTGAGTCACTTGAACTAGTTATGGTGAAGAAGAATATGGTTGATATGAAAGTGATCATATGGCTAACCAATTGGTTGACTATTGTTGAACCAACAAATGTACAAGTTTGGGTACGGTTACACAAGCCTAGAAACGTGCATTTCATTTGTGTGTAACAAGCTAGTATTCGATCTAACGGTTGAAAGATATTAGCTTGAATCTAATCAGGTTTTCACCTAACGGTGAATATTGAACGCTTTGTTACCAAGCTAACATTGATTGCAAACCCAGATTTGAAAGACTATATAAGGGAGAACTCTAGCAACTGAGAAACCTAATCCCCACACCTTCTGTGTGATACTAGTTGTGCTAAGCTAGATTCGATTATCCTTTAACTTTTGGTTTCTTCTTCTAAACAAGATTAACGACTTAAAGACTTCATTGGGATTGTGAAGCCAGACCGATACTACTTTCTTGTAGTGTTGTGATTTGATCTTGCTGTTTCTATCGTACGAGTACAATTGTAATAATTGGCTTGATATTGATATCTCCGATAGGCAAGATATAAAAGAAATCACAAACACTTCGTCTCATCGTTTGTGATTCCGCAATATCTTTTTTCGCTGCGTCGATTAAGATTATTGTGAGGTTGTAGATGGTGGATTTTCGACAAGGGCTAAATTGTAAACCCATAATTGTATATGCTCCTGATCCAGCAATCATATGAGTATTGAGGCTCATGTCTCTTATCGAAAGCGTGGAAACTCAGGCCACGAGAATCTCTGAATGAGACTATTATCTCTCAGAGTACATGTAGATGTGTAGTCTCTCAGCTGAGGCAGCGGCATATCTCATGAATACTGAGCAATTTCAGTGATCACTTTTATATAAAATTTCAAAATTAGACGGCTCCTAGACAGCTTGCCTGCTAGTATAGAGCAATAACGTCTTCAGGATGTAACATTTGTTTTCCCTGACTATATAAAAGAAATATGACGCTTCAAAAAGCTCATATTACTCAATCCCTGAATAATTAATGCTCCTAGACGATCGTACTAGTACAGAGCCATTAATTAATTATTCTTAAATCGTTAGATTCATTAACTGAATCTCTGGAAAATATTCAATATTTTCACAATACTTCATTACTTCAATTTATGGTTCTTCCCAGCAGAATCACAAGGGTTAGTAATAAATATTCAACGTACGAGCATCTGAGCACTATCGAATAAGCCCCGACCAAAATGGTGCAAGTGTATTCAACAACAATGAGCACCTGAACACACGAATGAGTATTTCAAAATACTCCGAGACGATGAACCTATGCAAAATAGGAAAGAAAATAACAAATAATAAAATATTAATTAAGGCACTGGGGACTGGGCCTACCGGTCGGCCGGTCATGCCGTGACCAGTCCCACGCCCAGTTTTATATTTTATCATACTTTTTGTTATTTTCCTTGATCTTATGAAAATCCTTACATTTGAACAAATATCCTTCGTTTTAAGGAAATTCCTCAGTTTCATGGTGTTTCCTTCGCATCAAAGAAATAATATAAAATTGGAAAAGGTGTCATGGAACCGTGTTTACTAGCCAATCGTCTATGCCTTGATCTTGGCCGGTCCCACACCTCATGATTCCTCATTATTTTATTATTATTTCTCTAATCTCATGAAAACTCCTTAATCTCATAATATTTCCTTAAAACCATGAAAAAATAATAAAAATTAAGGAAACCCGTGGGTCCGGGCCCAACCGGCCGCCATGCCCTAGCCGGTCCCACACACGCCCCTTATTTTATTATTATTATTTTTATGTCTCCTTGATCCCATGAAATTCCTTTATCTCATGGTATTTCTCTCAAATTATGAAAATTCCTTCAAATCATGAAATAATATATAAAATTAGGGAAAACGCACGGGACTGGGCCCTAGCCGGCCTAGCATGCTCAAGCCAGTCCCACATGCCCTTATTTTATTATTATTAATATTATTTGTTTCCTTGATCCCATGGAAACTCCTTCACTTCAAGGAAACTCCTTGATTTTAACCAAAAAAACTCCTGGGTTTCAACAAACTCCTTGATTTCATGATATTTCCATAAAATCATGAAAAATAATATAAAATTAGGAAAATAACCATGGGACCGTTGTCATTGGCCGGCCGGCCATGCCTTGGACCCATCCGGTCCCACACTTCACGATTCCTTCATTTTATAATTATTTTCCTTCGTCTCATGAAGTTTCCTCAGTTTCATCAAAATCCTGGTTTCATCATATTTTCTCAAAATGTTGCTCAAACGCACATCAGAAAATATCGAAATTCTCATGACTAAGGCACGGATACTCTGGTGGCACGAGTATATTACCTTGACCGACCAAGGTTGGCTCTTTGGCTGGCAAGGATCCGGTCCCATGTATTTTCATTATTTGACCTAATTTGCGCAGTTGCACGTATTAGGTCCAAAACACTTCCAAATAATTTTGGAATTTCATAGAATGATCGTCATTCGATCCCGTGACCATCCAGGGCTGGTTTCATGACCCCTTGGTCGGTCTCTCACCTTTTCATAATCAATTAGGTTTTATCACTTAAGGTTCAGACGAGCATTATTTTCATAAATGATTAAACCAGCATTTGATCATCTTTTCACCAATTCTTCAAGAGACCTTGGTATTTGCTCACTCGAGCATATGGGCGCTACATGGTCGACCCATGATCCCATGTAGCTGGTCCCTCCTTCACTCCATGGTTGATTTTTAATAAACCATCAATTGGTCATCAATTGATCGAATTAGGGTTTCTGAGTCCAAGGTTCATAATTCTAGATTCAAACACTAATAATTTTACGATGATCTCATGATCAATATTTTATTAATTATGCTCGGTTCAATTACCAGTATTTTAAATTAATATTTTTATTTGGTCACGCTACCAATAATTCATCAAATGAGCGACTCACCCAGATGAGCAATATTTGCTCAAACCAAGGAATATTTGTTCAACTATCAATATTCAACAATTCATCGAATGAGAAATATTTGTTCACGTTAACTATCAACGTTTATTCGCACATTATACCTCTGTCTCAACAGACATGTTCAATTCATGAGCCTCAGAACATTTTCAAATCATGTTCGACTCAACAATACAAGGACTCATCGTCCCATGAAGTCATGAAGTCAACAACTGACTAACTAATCACGAGATGTCAATCGTCTCACATGGGGGATATTAACTAGGGTTTTCGTATGGCGGTCTACGGCACGTGTGTTCATACACACGATGAGAATGTGAGCAAGTCGTGCAATCAGTTGAAGGAGTTAACAAAGTAGTGGGTGGAAAATCGACCAAGTCTCCGCACGTTGAGCAACTGGTTTTAACACGATTTCCATTTCTCCGCTCTTCGATTCCATGAACTGTCACACTTCATGGGATCATGGTGTTTACAATTCCAGCAATATAAATAAGTCTCTGAATCATGATTGAAGGAGGGGGAATCTCACCTCAAACAGACAACACGAGATTATCAACTCAACATCTGAGCAATTACTCTCAACAGAGGAAATTTCCATTTCTCCGCTTTTTGATTCCATCAACTGTCACACTTCATGGGATCATGGTGTTTACAATTCCAGCAATATAAATAAGTCTCTGAATCATGATTGAAGGAGGGGGAATCTCACGTCAAACAGACAACACGAGATTATCAACTCAACATCTGAGCAATTACTCTCAACAGAGAAAATTCAATCATTCAGAACTTATCTTATTCAGAATACACAACACACCTGCAATCTTTGATTACCATTGATTCCACACATTTCTCAGCTTCCCTCCTACAGATCGACCCATCCTCTCTTGTGACCGAATTTACTCTGGAACGTCCATTGTCTTGGTTTAGGACGGAGTACTACAGATTGATCTCTCGAATTCAAAGCACTCCCTTCTTGCAGTGCATCTGTGTGAGGTTGAACATTTCGCTCGGTTCAAGGAGTCTCCTCCGTACGGTCGTCTCTTCAATTCCGTAAAAACCATCAAATCGTTTTTCCCCATCTACAGATTGGCGACCATATTGGGAGATCATTCTCTCGGTTGCAATCTCACTTCTGACAAAGATGGTCGGTCTTAGATCCAATTCAGCTATACAAAACTCCAATCAAAGTATCTCAAATGGTGACACTTCTCTGGTTCATCCAAATGATTCTGGTAATATTTGTCATCCGTACTTTACTACTCCTTTTTCATCTATCAATGCATTCGATGGAGAACTTCCGTCACTAGACGAACTTGCAAGAAGACAGGAGATCTTAGAAAGGAACATAAATCGATTGAAGGGAGCGATCGATAATTTGTTCAGCTTCATGGTGGTCCTGACAAGAATCTTAGGAGCTCAAGTCGTGGAGCGCTCATCTCCTGACACCACTGATGTTGTCCCTCAGACCAACAGTTTCACCAATTACGAAAAGCCGGTGGATCAGGAGGTCACGCACTTGATTGAAAATCTGTGTGAACTCCTGCACTTCTCAAGAGATCAACACACGAACACGTTCGCTGCACTCAACTATATATCATCAGACATATAACTAACCCCATCATGTCTAGAAATTGAAGAAACATCCATGATGTCTGACCATTCGGTCGACAATATCACATTCGGAGAAGAAGACTGCATGGCAGATGAAGGAAATAATCGAGCCTTGTACGTGACTGGTGTCATCAGAGACTCTGAATTCAAAAGAGCCCTTGTTGATACAGGCGCTTCTACAAATATCATCACTATGAAGACCCTCAAGGCGGCCAAGTTCCCGCAGAGTAAGATCGCTCGTTACCCCATCCTGATGACGGGTTTTGAAGGAAGTCATATCCATACATATGGATATGCATACATAAACTTGAAGGTTAGCCCTATTCAATCAAAGGCCAAATTTCACGTGATCGAACAAGATCCAGATTATAACATGATACTCGGACGACCATGGCTCCATGACAACAAGGTGGTTCTTTCAACATACCATCAATGCATGAAGGCTCTGCTCAATAACAAAATTGTTCGCATTGCGGCTTCATCATCTCCTTACGCCCCGATCGATAATGCTGAATTTCTCGAGTTTCAAAAGGACATCCCTGAACCTCCCAGCAAGATTTATAATACTCCACTTCCTAACTGGAAATCCATCGAAAAGGTTGTTGACAAGCCATCATCCTCAAGTACAATCAAGTCATCTGTTACACCAATTAAGCGCGGTAAAGAAAAGGTCTCGACTCCGGGATCTAACTTCATAGCCAGTCATGATGCGAAGGGGAGGATCATTTATCGCTGACGCAAAGATTAGCAATTAATAGGGGAGAACGATGAAAAGTCTCCCCGCCCCGAAGAATCATATCAGAGCGAACCATTACTCGATGAAGAGGTTCAAGATTCTCCACGACAATTGCAAGATGGCACCGACTCCACTACTGATGATCTCAAAACAATCAATATCGGGACAAATGGTAATCCAAGGCCACTCTTAATTAGCTCAGCACTGTCACTGGAGGAGCGGACGGAACTGATAAACCTGTTGTAAGAGTATCAGGATGTCTTCGCTTGGACGTACAAAGAAATGCCTGGTCTGGACGACAAATTGGTCACTCATCATCTGTACATCACTCCCGGCTCCAAATCTGTCAAACAACCGCCTAGGAAATTCAGACACGAAGTCGAGGAGCAAATCAAAGTCGAAATCCAGAAACTACTAGCAGCAAGATTCATCAAGCCTATTCAACATCTAACATGGATAGCAAATGTTGTTCCTGGCAAGAAGAAAAATGGTCAAATAAGATGATGTGTTGATTTCAGGAATCTAAACAAATGTTGTCCGAAGGATGATTTTCCTTTACCCAACATTGATATACTCGTCGACGCGACCAGTGGTCATGGTATGTTCTCATTCATGGATGGTTACAATGGATATAACCAGATCAAGATGTACGAGCATGATGCCAACAAGACTGCATTCCGTACTCCCATTGGGAATTTCCACTACACTGTGATTCCCTTTGGATTAAAGAACGCAAGTTCCACTTATCAACGAGCTATGACTGCCATATTCCACGACATGATGCACAAGCAAGTGGAAGACTATGTTGACAATGTAGTGGTGAAATCGAAGACTCGAGCATCGCACCTCGAAGTTTTAAGGAAAGTTTTCGAAAGATGCAGAGAATACAAACTAAAGATGAATCCTATGAAGTGTGCTTTTGGTGTTTTCTCCGGAAAGTTTCTAGGATTCCTGGTCACAGCAGAAGGAATCAAAGTCGATCCAGACAAAACGAAAGCTATTACTACCATGCCTCCTCCACGCACTATGAAAGAACTGCAGAGTTTTATGGGCAAGGTAAATTATATTCGACGCTTCATTCCTGGATTGGCTCAACTCATTGCGTCGTTCACCCCTCTACTGAAAAAGGAGCAAGTTTTACATGGACAACCGTTCAATAAGAGGCATTCCAGAAATTACAACAGATACTATTATCGCCTGTTGTCATGAAATCTCCAGTGCAAGGACGACCACTGATACTGTACACAACTTCCAGTGATGTCGCTATCGGAGCAGTCCTTGCTCAAGAAGACGACGAAGGCATCGAACGACCGATCTACTACTTCAGCCGTAGAATAAGAGACGCGCAACTCCGATACCCAAAGGCTGAGAGAGCATGTTTAGCATTAGTACATGCAATTCAGAAATTCAGGCATTATTTACTATCCAACAGAGTTGTACTCGTTTCCAAAGCTGACCCTATAAAGTTTCTATTATCAAAGCCAGCCTTGATAGGGAGACCAGAAAAGTCGCTACTTCATATGTCGGAATTTGACATAGATAGTACACTACCTAAAGCAATCAAAGGTCAAGCAGTTGCAGACTTGCTTGCTGCTTTTCCAGGAGAAGATGCAACAATGTTACATGAAGATGTACCTGGTGAATTTCTATATATCTTAGTTATAAAAGAAGAGACGTGGGTTTTATACTTTGACGGATCCGCCACCCCTATCAATGACACTGGAGGAGCGGGCGTAGTGCTAGTATCCTCATCTGGTGAAGTTTTCTCACATTCGTTCAAGTTGGATTTTCACTGCACCAACAATTCAGCAGAATATGAAGCTTTCTTGCTAGGATTGTCCCTGGCCAAGCAAGCAGGAGCAATACACCTTGAGATAAGAGGATATTCAAAGTTTTTGGTCAATCAAATGAATGGAACATACTCTCTCAAAGAAGTCACGCTCGCTCCATTCAAAGACGAAGATCAAAGACTATTAACTCATTTCTCTGATGCAATGATTGTCCATACTGGACGAACTAACAATAGGCATGCTGACTGCCTGGCAAATCTCGCTTCTAAACTCTAATTCGGAGGAGCGGAGAAAACAATCACAGTGCAGAGGCGTGTTGTGTCATCTACCTGGCTCGCTCAAGTTGAAGAATTCAAGCAAACGATTGGCGAGCACCTATCATTCACGAGTTGAACAGTTCTCTTTCAGAAGGGAAAGTCAGTCTCAAGGAATTAAAGAATTATTTCTTGCTTCATGGAGCGTTATATTATCGAAATCCAGACGGGTCTTTATCGCGATGCATCGGAAACAACGAAGCGGACGAACAACTCAAACACATACATGAAGAAATCTGCGGACAAACACTGGTGGTAACACTTTACAGAAAGCTTCAAAGGATGGGATACTATTGGCCTTCCATGGAGGCTCAATATAGGGTTCTGCAAAAGTCTTGTCCCAATTGTCAGACGCCTCCTCATCATTTAGAAGCTCTGACATCCCATCACACTGGGCACTGGAGGTAACCTTACATCAAGTACCTTCGGGACAATGAACTGCCATTGGAAAATAAAGAAACGATCAAACTCATTCAAAGGGCTAAAAGATTTGCCTTTCTTGACGAAGTCCTATACCGCAAAAGCTTTGGTGGGAATTTACTACGGTGCTTAGATGAGTATGAAATCCCAACAATTTTGAAGGAGATGCACGATGGAGAACATCAAGGAAAGAGGAAACTATTTCTCCAAGTTCATGAGAAATATTATTGGCCGACTTTGGAAGACGATGCAGCTGCTTACGTTCAGAGATGTCACAAATGCCAAATCCATGGTAATCTCACCCACACTCCTTGTCTCCCATTGAACTCTGTGAATAGTCCATGGCATTTCTACAGCTGGGGACTGGATATCATAGGGAAAATCAATCCAGCATCCTCAAAACAGCATGAGTACATCATCACTGCAACAGAATATTTTACTAAGTGGGTTGAAGCCATCCCTCTTCGGAGCACCACTGGAGTCACGATTGCAACTTTCATCAAAGAACACATATAATGGGACTCCTTTCGCCAACAAACATGTGACAGACTTGCTCGAGGAATATATGGCATCAAACAAGTTTTCTCCACGCCATACTATCCTCAAGGAAACTGACAAGCAGAGAGCACCAACAAAACTTTGATCCGGATCCTCAGTCGAACAATTCATGCTAATCCTCGAACGTGGCATGAATAATTGCCCATGGATTTATGGGCCTACCGAACCACACCAAGGAGTTCGATCGGAACTTCACCATACTCTCTTGTCTATGGAGATGACGCCATACTTCCAGCAGAAATCAAGATTCCTTCAGCAAGGATCGACATATCCAGTGGAGTACAATGGGATGAAACAGAAGTATCCAACTCAAGGGTCGCCGAACTGGACATGCTTGAGTCAAGAAGGGCTAAGGTAGAAAAATACGTGGAAGCATACAAACAAAGGGTCTCCAGAGCTTACAACAAAATGGTAAAACCTCGAACATTCCAAGTAGGAGATGTGGTGCTAAAAACAGCAAAACATATTTAACAAGATATGTCTGCTCCCAAGTTCTCTCCAAAATGGGAAGGACCATATGTAATCATCAAGGCAGTGTCCAGTGGATATTACAAGATCTTAGCCATTGACGGAGGAGTGGAAGGAAATATCATCAACGACAAATGGCTCAAAGCATCTTATGCCTGATCCGTAGAAAATCATTACCTTTTCATCATTTCAAGCATTTCTCAAAATGTAATTTATATTCCTCCAAAGAGTATGAAAAGTACTCCTTTATTCATTAAACATTTCATAAATGAACAAAAATTTCTTTATCAATTATTCTACCTACAGAAAAGCCTGAACTTATTCAAAAAACAACAATCATAAATGCTCACTCAGAATAAACCATCTAGTAGAGGGTAATTCTTAAAGGCAACCATGTCTAACTTCTTTTGAAAGTTCTTGGTCTTCACCTTCAAGTCCTGGACAGCTTTCTCGACTCTCGTCGATTCCAAGGAAAGTGCCTTCTCCTCTTCCAAGAAAGCAGTTGTGGTAGAAATTGCATCAGCAGCAACTGCCGTCCTGTGAATTTGATCATCTCAAGCCGACGACGAAGCCAGCCTATATTGAACCGAAAAGTTTCACAGTTTGATATCATTTCATCCCATCTGTGCAGTTCGTGATTCTTGACATCTCGCAGATTCATCTCGTTCATCTCTTTAATTATTGGTAACAACCCGGCAACCGTGGTCAAGAGGGTTGGGAGAAAGCCTCTCCATATTTCCGTTGTAGCAATGTGTTCATACCGTCTCCAAATTTTGGTATACATAGGTACGTGACATTTTGGAATGACGAATCCACCAACCACACCATTATTTGGGGAAGTATTAGTCATGGGAACTTCAAAGGGGAGTCCATCTGTTGGATACTCATGGACGTGAGCTCTAACTCCACCCTCCACGGAATCAGTAGAGTCCTCGTCAACATGGTTGCTTCTATCGTCAACCACGACCACAGACTTCCCGTTCCTCCTTTTTCTAGCATCGATAACAACATGCACATCAACCTGTGACAGAGAAGTTTTCAATTTTAGATGAAGATTGGATAACCCGGA
Source organism: Papaver somniferum (assembly GCF_003573695.1). Lineage (NCBI taxonomy): Eukaryota > Viridiplantae > Streptophyta > Magnoliopsida > Ranunculales > Papaveraceae > Papaver > Papaver somniferum. Next base: position 122,996,326 of record NC_039360.1, read on the forward strand.
GTGAAGCTTCAATCAAGAAATCGTAAAATTACTCACAGACGTGCCGGCTCCAGTGTGAGCCGACCTATACCGGGCAGGGGTCTTGAATTATGAGAAGAAGATGGATTCTTCTGATTATCCTGCAACAAATCATTTTCATGTGATAAGTAACTTTGATCAAATGAAGACGAAGAAGATATAAAATTTACCGAGACCGACGCTTCTATTTCATGCTTCGACTGAGGTTCGTTTCGAGAAGAAACACTATTGCTAGATATGATGAGGAAAGGTATGGCGATCAAAATTTCCTCTATGCGATGAAACTAACTCAGGAATGGAAGAAATATTTGTGTAAATAGTAAACCCTAGGTCTTGGAGATATATATACAAGACACGGCGGGTGCTTATCTTCTGCGGATAGTCAATTCAGTTGCGAGTTTTACTGAAAGCCTAAGTTCCAAACAAGATCAATACTGGAGATGCGGAGGAAAAGAATGCACACAGCCTTGTGTGTGTTATATGTCTTCTCGACATATGTGACGTGTCTGGATATTTTCACAGATGGAAATCGTTAAAGCAAGTAAAGGAGATGACAATGGGTTTGGCGCAAGAGCATTAGTTCTGCTATTTGTTTCAATCAAGAAGAACCAACATTAATACTGAAGTGAAATTGTTCAAATAATCAAAGAGGATGCCTACAATGAAGACTAAGAAAACATTCAAATGTTTAAATAAGATCAGGAATAAAACTACTCGTCAGATTCCTCAGAATCATCAGATTTGTCAGACTCATCATCATTCTCAGAATTCTCTTCTTCTTCAGAATCACTGTCAGGGCCATTGATGAAGTCTGTGTGAATGTCAAGATCGTCCGAGTCCGATTCATCTTCTACTTTGTGCTCAGCTTCGAGTTCAGCTTCAACTTGTTTCGAAATCTCCTTGAGCTCTCTGGTGCGCCGGTCTGGATTAATCTTACGATCCCCTGGAACCCACACGGGTTCATCTTCCGAAGCGTCAGCGTCAGAGTCGAAGGGTACACCATCAACAAATCAACGTTTCTCCCCAGCCGCTAGTATTTTCCATCGGATTCGATCCTTTCTACGCTGATGATCCTCTGCTTCATCATCCTCGACTTTTCTCTTCATCATCCTTAGCTTTTGATTCGTCTGCAGAAGCTTTGGAATCCTCGTCAGAAGAGCTGGAGGAGTAATAATAATCGTAATCACTGCTGCTGCTGGAGGTCACCATGGTCTGGAACCAAATCAAAAAGCATGGAAATACGAATGATCCAAGGATATCGATTCCAACAATAAAACATTAACTCTTAACCCTTACCTCTTTACAAATTCACTAACAGTAGTGATGGTAATGCAAGAGTTAACACTTCAAAACTCGTTCGTTTCTTCGAAACCTACAAAAGACGAACGAAACTCAGATTTTCATAAAATCATGAACACTCCTACTGTGCGAACATTCACCATAGAACCATGAAAACTAAAACAATATTTCATCATAAACGATTGTTTACCTTTAAACACTATTCAAAATTCAAGTTTTGATTTTTTAAATATATATATTCATATATATGAATAAAACGTGATTACTCACGTAAATAAATTTTTTGACCTGAGCAAGGCTCACATAAATAAAATTTGTGGATATTCCACGGTCTCTTCAAAAAAAAAAATCCATGAACATGCCATGGTTTTATAAAAAAAACTTTTTCCTTCGTACTGTCGTCTTTCTTTGAAACGAGGGTTTATTTCGGTTTTGTGAAAAGTACATGACTTTTCAAAATAAAGTTTTGATTTCCATGAAAACTCATAAACAAAATTTTGTCACTGGACACAAGTCCATACATAAAAAATCTCTCCTAAATCATGGATTATTACTAGTTTCTTAACTAATGATCGAACGAACATATGTTTTCAAAAAACAAGGATTTTCAACAAAACTCACACTCATATATGCACATGTATATAATTTTAGCACGATCAAGACATGAACAACTCATGGAACTCATGAACTTCAACAACAACAAAAAATCGCACCTGGTCGGCGCCGGCCGGAAATTGGTCGGACGGTGGCTGCGACTGTCGGACGGCGGCGGCTCCGGTGAAAACTTTCTGCTCCTTACTCTGTTCGGGCGTGAAGGAGATGAAGGGATCAAGGTGGTGGTCGGATATGAAGAAGAAATAAAAAAAAGGGATTAATTCCCTTTTATATCAAATTTTTATTTCCAAAACCTAATTACACAAGGATTTCCTTATTGGGCCCGACCCGTGAATCCTAAAACGACCAAGGTACCGTCATCAAAATCAGCGGTGCAGCACTAATTTATGCTCGTTAGACGATGCTTTATCATGCCACTGGGATCGTCATTCAAGTTGTGGTTCGATCGTATCGTCAAAAATCCGGTAATGTCTTATCCTACGACTAAGTTCAATTACTTATTGTTTATAACCGGAAAATCACCATTCAATGCTGACTGAGGAATATGACTATTCCTCACTAAGCAGGGGATTTAATGTAGATGGTGGATTTTCGACAAGGGCTAAAATCGTAAACCTATAATTATATATGCTCCTGATCCAGCAATCAGATGAGTATTGAGGCTCATGTCTCTTATCGAAAGCGTGGAAACTCAGGCCACGAGAATCTCTGACTGAGAATAATGTCTCTCAGAGTACATGTAGATGTATAGTCTCTCAGCTGAGGCAGCGGCATATCTCATGAATACTGAGCAATTTCAGTGATCACTTTTATAAAGAATTGCAAAATTAGACGGCTCCTAGACAGCTTGCCTGCTAGTATAGAGCAATAACTTCTTCAGGATGTAACAATTGTTTTTCCTGACTATATAAAAGAAATATGACGCTTCAACAAGCTCATATCACTCAATCCCTGAATAATTAATGCTCCTAGACGATCGTACTAGTATAGAGCCATTAATTAATTATTCTTAAATCGTTAGATTCATTAACTGAATCTCTGGAAAATATTCAATATTTTCACAATATTTCATTACTTCAATTTATGGTTCTTCCCAGCAGAATCCCATGGGTTAGTAATAAATATTCAACGTACGGGCATCTGAGCACTATCGAATAAGCCCCGACCAAAATGGTGCAAGTGTATTCAACAATAATGAGCACCTGAAGACACGAATGAGTATTTCAAAATACGACGAGACGATGAACCTATGCAAAATAGGAAAGAAAATAACAAATAATAAAATATTAACCAAGGCGCTGGGGACTGGGCCCACCGGCCGGCCGGTCATGCCGTGACCAGTCCCACGCCCAGTTTTATGTTTTATCATATTTTTTTGTTATTTCCTTGATCTTATGAAAATCCTTTCATTTGAACAAATATCCTTCGTTTTAAGGAAATTCCTCAGTTTCATGGTGTTTCCTTCGCATCAAAGAAATAATATAAAATTGGGAAAGGTGTCATAGGACCGTGTTTACTAGCCAATCGGCTATGCCTTGATCTTGGCCGGTCCCACACCTCATGATTCCTCATTATTTTATTATTATTTCCCTAATCTCATGAAAACTCCTTAATCTCATGGTATTTCCTTAAAATCATGAAAAAATAATAAAAATTAAGGAAACTCGTGGGACCGGGCCCAGTCGGTCGGCCATGCCCTAGCCGGTCCCTCACACGCCCCTTATTTTATTATTATTATTTTTTATGTCTCCTTGATCCCATGAAATTCCTTGATCTCATGGTATTTCTCTCAAATTGTGAAAATTCCTTAAAATCATGAAATAATACATAAAATTAGGGAAAACGCAAGGGATCGGGCCCTAGCCGGCCGAGTATGCTCAAGCCGGTCCCACACGCCCTTATTTTATTAATATTATTTGTTTCCTTGATCCCATGGAAACTCGTTCACTTCAAGGAAACTCCTTGATTTTAACAAAAAAAACTCATGGGTTTCAACAAACTCCTTGATTTCATGATATTTCCATAAAATCATGAAAAATAATATAAAATTAGGAAAATAACCATGGGACCGTGGGCATTGGCCGGCCGGCCATGCCTTGTCCCCATCCGATCCCACACTTCAAGATTCCTTCATTTTGTAATTATTTTCCTTCGTCTCATGAAGTTTCCCCAGTTTCAGCAAAACCCTGGTTTCATCATATTTTCTCAAAATGTTGCTCAAACGCACATCAGAAAATATCAAAATTCTCAGGACTGAGGCACGGATACTCTGGTGGCACGAGCATATTACCTTGACTGACCAAGGTTGGCTCTTTGGCTTGCAAGGAGCTGGTCCCATGTATTTTCACGATTTGACCTAATTTGCGCAGTTGCACGTATTAGGTCCAAAACACTTCCAAATAATTTTGGAATTTCATAGAATGATCATCATTCGATCCCGTGACCATCCAGAGCTGGTTTCATGACCCCTTGGTCGGTCTCTCACCTTTTCATAATCAATTAGGTTTCATCACTTAAGGTTCAGACGAGCATTATTTTCATAAATGATTAAACCAGCACTTGATCATCTTTTCACCAACTCTTCAAGAGACCTTGGTATTTGCTCACTCGAGCATATGGGCGCTACATGGTCGACCCATGATCCCATGTAGCCGGTCCCTCCTTCACTCCATGGTTGATATTTAGTAAACCATCAATTGGTCATCAATTGATCGAATTAGGGTTTCTGAGTCCAAGGTTCATAATTCCAGATTCAAACACTAATAATTTTACGACGATCTCATGGTCAATATTTTATTAATTATGCTCGGTTCAAATACCAGTATTTTAAATTAATATTTTTATTTCGTCACGCTATCAATAATTCATCAAATGAGCGACTCACCCAGATGAGCAATATTTGCTCAAACCAAGGAATATTGGTTCAACTATCAACACTAGTACAGAAATGGCCTTTAGCCACGCCAAATATAAATTTGCCTGTCACGCCTTTTTGGTTTTGGCGTGTCTATAGGGTATACTTCTACTTTATAGACACGCAATGTTCAATGGGCGTGTTCATATAAGTGCTTTCAGCCACGCCAAGGCTACTAGCGTGTCAAAATTTCAACCGTTTAGTCATGTTAACTTCAAATTTTTGATTGGGCGTGTTTATAGACCAGTCTATGGCCACATTAGGTATTAGGCGTGTGTCCAAAAGGTTAGTCACGCCATTTAAGGTGTGGTTTTAAAGTTGGTTCATTAGACACGCCAGTATATGCGTGTCCATAGTGTACCATTGATTGACACGCCAAATTCAAAGTGTGGCCAAAAAGTTCTTCTTTGGACACGCCGGTATATGTGTGTCCATAGTGTACGATTTATAGACATGCAAGTATATCGTGTCCATAGTGTAGGATATATAGACACGCCAAGTTGAAAGTGTGGCCAAAAAGTTCTTCTTTGGACACGCTAGTATATGTGTGTCCATAGTGTGCGTTCTAAAGACACCGGTTTTATAGCGTGGCTAAAAAGTTCGTTTTGAAAAATTAATAAAAATCTTTCGCCCATATTCGAACGAATGACCTCGAAGATTTAGATAACGTACCAACCCACCAAGCTGGCTATCTTTAGATGTTTATGATTAGTGTTTTGAAAATACTAGAGGTTGAACTACTCAACATTTAAATAAACACGCCAAGTTGAAAGTGTGGCCAAAAAGTTCTTCTTTGGACATGATAGTATATGTGCGTCCATAGTGTGTGTTCTATAGACACGCCGGTTTTATAGCGTGGCTAAAAAGTTCGTTTTGAAAAAATTAATAAAAATCTTTTGCCCATATTCGAACGCATGACCTCGAAGGATTTAGATAACGTACCAATCCACCAAGCTTCCCATCTTTAGATGTTTTTGATTAGTGTTTTGAAAATACTAGATTGGTTGAACTACTACATTTAAATAAACACGCCTAGTTGAAAGTGTGGCCAAAAAGTACACCCAAAACCCTCAAGACTAAATTGGTTTATGATCATAAAAATATGAAAGACCTGAACAAAACAAAAGAAACCCTGGCAATAAAAAACTCTTAAAATTCTTACTAAGATATAGAATCACAGCCAAGATCATAGAAAACTCTTAAAATTGACAGAACCCTAGGTTTACATAATACAGTAGAAAACGATTTTAGATTTTGGAAAGGTATATACCTGAAACCCTAGCAATAGTAATTACAAATTAATAAAATAAAAACATCCCCCATTCATGAAATTAAACAAGTAAGTTTGAATTTAATCTGATAAGAGAAGGAAAGAATCCCTTACCTAGGGTTTCTATTTCGCCTCTTCCAGTCTTTCTCCCGCGCAAGTAAGAGAAGGAAATAAAAAAAAATTCTACTTTGATTAACCAAAATGCCATTTTACCTAGGTTTATCACGTCATTATGACATTGTGGGTTAGAATAGGTGCCAATTAGACTAGGGTACGTGTTCAATTAAAGCTTTCTCTTGGGAATAGCCGTGACCCTACAAGAATATAGTTTATTCCAGAGAGAGAATAAACAGGGAAACCAAAGGGATTAACAAGGAAACCAAAGGGTCAGAGAGCAAAAAAATTCAGAGAGAGAATTTGTAGAGGGAGATTACTGTTTTCTGAATTTTTCTCAATCAAATCAAATCAAATCAATCAAAATGGCTGGTGATGATGATCAACACAGACCAAAGGGTAAAGCCCCCATGACTGAAGAGCAACTATTGAAAGAGTTAGAAGAGAAAGAAAGATGTGAAAGGCTATCAGCCACTATGCAGATGATTGGGAAGATGAACAAGGATGATCTGGAGAAGGTAAACAAGAGAGTAAATGACTTGTTATATGATATTGAAGTCCCTATGTTGAAAGACTTAAAAGAGAAAGAAAGATGTGAAAGGCTATCATCCACTATGCAGATGATTGGGCAGATGAACAAGGATGATCTAGAGAAGGTAAACAAGAGAGTAAATGACTTGTTATATGATATTGAAGTCTCTACACTCTGGGAAGAGATGCATGTTGCAGTGGATGTAATCAAAGCATAAGAGGAACCAGTTGAAAAAACGGTACAGATTTTGCAAAACAAGCGTCGTTTTGATCTTTTCAAAGATGAAGAAGAGGAGGAGAAATTCTGGGAAGTGCATGCTAAAAAGATAAGGTTGGCTGAAAGGGCAGTAATGAAGAAAGAAAATGACAGTGATGCTTCCGAAGATGAAGAGCCTGCTGCTTTTTTTGGGTATCAAAGTGATACAGAATCTGCTCTAAGAGTGATGATTGAGGATTTTCGCCAAGATGAGAGATTTGGGATTAATGATGCATTGTTGGCCCAAAAGACCGATTCCGAAGCGAACGATGCAGATGAAGACGAGGAGGAAGAGTGGTTTGATGAGGATCAAGAGGGGCCTGGCGAGGAAGAAGAGGCGTCTGATGAGGAGGAAGATGAATCTGATGATTCTGATTCCGAGTGATGGGTATGACAATGAGTAAGCCTTATCAACATTTGAATTCTTCTGTAGAGAGATGGTGTATTTTTGGGTAAGTGCTCGAATGGAAATGATGACATAATGTTAAGAAATAGCTATTATCAAAGTACAAAGAAAAATTCGAATGGAGAGGGGTCTAATGCAAATGGTAAGTCACTGAAATCATGTTTTCTTTTTTGGTTCTGGCAATGGAGACTGAAAATGCAGGGGAATGTTATGTTTATTTTGCTTTTTTCTTTTTCTTTTTGATATTTAGATTTTTTGTGGGTAAGATGGTGAAATACTTGTAAATGGGCATGTTTAAGTTTATAAACATGTAAATGTTTCTCAACACTGAATGAATAGAACGGTTGTAACTTTTTTAAATGCAATATGATGAAGTCGGCTTATTTATATTGTCCAATGATTGTGCGTCGATAATGTTAGAGATGCAGGGTATATTCTAGAAACTAAAACTACAATCAAAGAACTGGATCATGTACAAGACTAAGATGTATCGAAAACAAATGCATATTGACAACAAGTCACTTTAGTGTTTTTCTATCCAGTCTAATTCGATGTCATATCTACAAAGTTCAAAAGATAAGCGTTATACTTCGTACATAGTCTAATTCCTTAATACTATGGTCATATGATCATGTCTCACTACTAGAGTAAAATACTCATTCACAGCTTCGCAGTTATGTTTTCAATATAGCACGACTTGAAAGATACGTTAGGAATGAAACAGTTCAAGTCAATATTACTAATTCACTTGATAGAGAGGCATATACACACCTAGTCTTAATCTACAATCTGGAAAAAGGACACATTACGAACATCCATATATGTTTGATCTTTAGATATAAAGATCAAACCAAAGTGACTAACAATAATTGGCTTGTGTTGGTTGCGTCGTATTCGACTTGCACATAATTGACATGAGCACTACTTGGTGGAGCCTTATGCACACCTAATTTAATTCTACAATCTGACAGTGAATACAAATCACAGTGACTCCTGAGATGTTGCTTCTCAAAACAGAATACAAGCTTTATTCACCAATGATGGCATCATACAACCAAATACTATGTCTTAGTTTAAGATCATCTGTCAACTGACATATAAAACTACTTGGTGGAGGCATAAATCATGCAATTGAGATGTTCATAATCACAATACATTCTCAAAACATGATACAATTCACAGCAACATAATAAACATAAAATCTGAAAGATAGAGATGTTCATAATCACCAAAACATTCTCAAAACATGATACAATTCACAGCAAACATAATACACCTAAAATATGAAAGATAGAGATGTTCATAATCACCATCAGAAATTGTACCATTCAAAATCAGTAGTGTGTAACCTCCAATTTGAAAAATCATTAAACCCCCAAATGAATGAATGAGAAATACCTTAGATGAAGATGACCAAGATTTGCATTTCCAAAATTATGAATCACTAGCAATACTTCCATGAGAGATCGATTAAACTTAAATCTAGGCCTGAATCGATCTTTCACAGAAGAATCAATTGATTCATTGTTGTTGATGAAGTTTTCTGCAGATGAATCTCCAAGAAACCCTAAATGAATATTACATGAAGATAATCATCGTGGAATTAATTCAATGAATTCACCCAGTCTTCGATTAGAAAGCAGAGGATGAACTTGGTGATGGTGGTGGTGGTTCGTTCAATTCACCCAACTTTGAATTTAGGTTTACAGGTTAGAGAAGATTGAATATTCAATCAACCAAATCCAAACTCTGTAATCTAAGTCAAAATTGAGTAAAGATTGATGGAGATTTTAGGGTGTGAAATTGATGAAGATGAATCTGGATTTCGATTTAGACGAAAAAGAAAGGATTCGAGAGAGTTTTCTGCTGATGATCGTTTGTGAGAAAGAATAAACTATGTCTCAGGCGCTGTTGACATAGTGTTGGTAGTTGCCCATGCTAGCTACAGTTCAAGATATGACCCCTGTTAACTAATTAAAATTAAATAAATAAATATACATAATTTGTGCAGGGACCTTATGTTTGACCATTTTTTTATTTTAATTGTTGGTAAAGCAGTTAAAGACATGGATAGGGTTTACGGGTTGTCTGTAAGCCGGGAATGTTCAGGATTTCTTACTTGCTGGGAACATGCAGTTCATTGTAAGGTAGACCCTGGTTTTAAACATAGACATGATCATGTGAGGGACATTTTATATGATATACTATGGAGAGCTGGTATTTCTGCAAAGAAAGAAGCGGCTGTCAATTTTTTGACTGATCCACTCGAAGGGAAATCGACGCTCAGACCAGCAGATGTTTTAATTTTTGGGTGGGATAACGGAAAACATGCATGTGTTAATCTTACTGGGGTTTCTCCATATAGTAGGAATTGGACATGGTACGTTTATAGTCGAGCAAGAGGCGTTGAGGGCTGCCTCAGATAAGATAACGAAACATGAGAAAACGTGTCTTGATAATGGGCATACCTTTATTCCTTTTGCTTTTGATACTTTTGGTTTTTTAGATCCAGAGGCGGTTGGAATCCTCAGAAGAGTCCAGAAAGTCATGCACAGTAATGTCATGACTCCTGGTTCGAGGGAGTTTGTTTTCCATAGATTAGGTTGCAATTCAAAAAGGGCTCGCGGCGCAGCTTGTTGCGCGTTTGCCTATTTCGTCTAGGGATGGCCATTTGCCCCACCCAAACCCATCCCTGTGGGTACCCGCCCCGTCCGGGTAGGGTTTTACCCGCACAAATGGAGATGGGATCTGGTATGGGTAATACCCGAAAACTAAGCTACGTGGATGGGGTGGGGATGGGATTCAAGGTCCCCGCCCCATACCCGCCCCGTATCTTTCACAAGTTAGGGGTTTAGACTTTTGTGCAACAATGTGTATAATTTTTATACTTCCACCACTTAGTCGAGCTTTCTTTCATTTATCATATTCTCGATCGTTCTTGTACATTCATCACTTTCGTTCTTTTTTTTTGTGATCAAACACATTCTCTAAAAGTTAAAATAGAGAAAATGAAGCAGATAATGAAATGGTTAACGTGGACGAAGATAGAACGGGACAGGAAAAAACAGAAAAACTAATAAGTCATTAACATATTCTTTTGTTCACTTTAATATAAATTACTGAATTTAAGATTCCAGAATGCGTCGTTCTTAAGTTATTATTTTTGTTTGAATCATATTTAAGTTTTGATTATAATCAAATATATGTATTAACTCAGTGTTACGGGTAACCCATGGGAAACCCGCCCCATATGAGTATTCCCCATACCTGCCCCGCCCCAATTCATATGGGTAACGGGGCGGGGATGGGTATTTTTTTTACGAACGGGGCAGTGACTGGGATTGACACTACCCGCCCCATGACCATCCCTAATTTCGTCGATGTAAAATATTATTATTTTATTTTATTTTATTATTAATTATATCTTATTGTTGGTCACTTGTTCAGGTACTTATATGGCTTGATACATGAGCCAAACATGCGAACCCTGGTGAACCATAATGCTACAGTTATGGCCTTCAAATTAGGCTACCGCCTCGTTTTACTCTTAAAGATAACGCTGTGTGCAATTAAGAGATGGGACGGGTCAGGAGAGGATAATAATGATGTATTTTGACAAATCAAGATATGGCAATACACCAGCGTCACATAATGCCTGTAAACCCTGGTAAACCGTGCATGATCAATAAGTGATGGTCTATGAATTTTACAAAAAATCATTATGATAGTAGTAGTAATGTAGTAGGAAAAATTGCGTCTGAAATTCAATAAGGAAAGACTATTTTGTTAAATAAGGAAGGTAAACTTTTAATTTTAACAAGTGTACTATCTCATTGACATGAATGCTTAACGTGTCAGGATATTTAGAGATTTCTTTAGGGTTTCAGCAAGAATATAGGCGTCTAAGTAGAACTGACGATCAGTAGTCTAATCCTAGAATCCTAATGCAATATTTTTCTGTTGGGTCTCGCAAAATCCGAAAAATCGCACTTTCCATATATCACCTTGATTTTCGTTTGTTATATTCATGGTAAACATAGCCCACCCACTATATTTAGATTTGCATACTAGATATTTATAGGAAAAAATAATATATTTAGCTAGATTTGGATCCTAGATACCTCGTTCATAAGTAAAAGAACGAAGGAATTGAGAGGATGAGTTCTAATGAGAAATGTGTTGTTCCTGCCAATGGTCTTGTTAATAATGATCCTCCTCCTCCGAAGGGCTTTTCTTCATGGGATGACTTTGTGGAAAGCATTGGTGATATACTAGAAGCGTATGTCGATGAAGAATGGGAATTAGTTCATATTAAAAAAGTGATCTATGTTGAAGATGATCCTCCTCCTAAGGGTTTTGCTTCTTGGGATGCATTTGAGAAAAGCTATGGTGAACATTTGGATAATGATTATAATGAATAAGAACATGGGAAGCCACCAAGACCAGCAAATTTATGGCTGAGCACTCGGCATAGACTAAATTCAAGTTTTTTACATTATTTTTAGTATGCTAATTTTATTAATTGTGTAAGCAAAATTATGTAGCAGTTAAAGTCCTACTGTTCAATTGTGCTCTCAATTCTGATTTATTTATTTTTGGTTAAGTTTGTCAGATTTGGCATTGCAATTTATGAAAAATTTGGCTATGTTTTTCAACTCTAATACAAGACTCAATATATAGTCCCTATCATATTCATGATCCTATCACTTTAACAACAAAGCCACAACAAAATCATGGTTAACCCTAACTCTTCAGATCCAAATCTCTAAGCCAAGCCCCCTTAAACACATTACTAGTTCATTCTGTTTCATCAAGAGATTGATACTCCAACATATGAACAATGGACAGAAATTAAACAACATATGCACTTGGAATCTAAACAAAATATTGCATCCTTAAATATTAAACATTCACAAAAAGTAAACTTACAAGCAGCTTTACAAACAGACTAATTAAACATCTAATAAGATACACTAATAACACACAAAAAAAGACATAACTAAACAAAAGATGATGGATCAAGATGTGATTCAATACCATTCTTGCATAGCAGAACCATGAAAACAGAGGACTAGATCATTTAGAATCCCCTTCTTCTTCACTGCTGCTACAGACAATCATAACCACATCTTTGTATGGCCAATCATCATCAACATCATCGTCTTCATCTTCATCCTCAAGCGCTGGACCAAACCAAAAGAAGTGTTCTGGATCATCTAAATCATCATCATCATCATCATACTCATCATCATCATCATCCTCAGAATCATACTCATCATCCTCTTCATCGTCCTCCTCTTCTTCATCGTCAACAGCATCATAATCATCATCCTCTTCATCTCCAAAACAAGGAACAACCTTGCAACCAAAATAACCAACAATCTCGTTGTCTTCATCATCAAGAAGAAAAAATCGGAAGGAAGTTACTACTATAGAAGTCATTTTCTCTGGTTTGATACTAAAACTTTCAGTTTTTGATACGGAAACCCTAGGTTCAGTTTAGAGAGAGACTTGGAAAAGAAAAATCCGAGTAGTAGTACTCTCCTAGTCTCCCTTGCTCGTGTTTTACACCGTGACACACGTTTTCACTTTACGATTCAACCTCTAGATTAGCCACGTACAAGCATGATAACTTGGCTAGTGAACAAGTATAGCTTTGGAAAATAAATAAATACAGTATAATATAAAATAAAAAAAATTGGGTGGAAAATTAACATCAAGGAATTTAACTTGGAAGAAATATAAATTGGTTTACGAGCTCGTCCAAGAGTGACATCGGTAAAAATGGAAAATTAACATTAAGCAATTTGTCTCGGTGGAAATACTCCCCGGAAACTTAGATTTGGATGAAAAATTCTTGCTAAGGTCGTGACATCGAAATAAATAAAAATTTGTTTAGAAGCTCGTCCAAGAGTGACATAGGTAAAAATTGAAAATTACCATAGATCGTGACATCGAAATATAAACTGGTTTACAAGCTCGTCCAAGAGTGAGATCGGTAAAAATAGAAAATCAAATCAATTTATCTCGGTGATCTCCGGAAACTTATATTTGGATGAAATATAATTGCTAAGATATCTTGACATCGAAATAAAAATCCGGGGTTTATAAGCTTGTCCAAGAGTAACATCGGTAAAAATTAAAAATTACCATCAATCAATTTATCTTGGTGGAGATATTCCCCGGTAAAATTAGATTTGGGCGATAAATTGTACTTGCTAAGATTGTGACATCGAAATATAAATTGGTTTATAAGCTCGTCCATGACATCAGTAAAAATAGAAAATTAATTCAATTTATCTCGGTGATCTCCGGAAACTTAGATTTTGGATTAAACTTAGATTTTACAATCTCGTTCAAGAGTGAAATCGGAAAAAATGGAAAATTACCATCAATCAATTTATCTTGGTGGAAATACTCTCGGAAACTTAATTTTGTATGAACTATACTCTTTATGATCGTGACATCGAAATAAAAAATGGTTTAGCTGAATAAGCCATGTCCAAGAGTGACATTGGTAAAAAAAACTTGGATATCGAGTCTTGTCGACGAAGCCAATCATAGTCGTTCGTGAATTCATAATGTCGACCAATCAAATAAACTAGTTACACCTGACAACCTAAGATCCCCAAACATCCTTGCCAATATTATCGGCTGATCGGTCCGATACGACCAATAATGCGATATTATCGGATATTCATATTTATGTATCACTGATATTTCATGTTTCGTCCAGAATAAAGGTATAAACATGATAAAATCCTATATTATCGGCCAGTATTTTAAAAAATAAATACCGATCGATTCTTTTAATACAAATTTAATTGTAAGAGCTAGCTAGAATTGCTTCTAAGAATATGAATTGGGATTTTAATCAAAACAAATTGCACAAAAAAGCATTTATGATCTTCCAAGGCACTAGCTAGTACTATATTACTCCGTAATAATTTATTAGTTTTCTTTTAAGAATATGTGAATTGGGAGTAAAATAGTGCAATGTAGTTGACTAAAGTAGTAAAGAAAAGATACTACTATATATCCAAGGCACTAGTAACAAAGGAATTAGCTAGTACAATAATAAGTACTCCAGTTTAGATGTTAAGCGGTAACAACAACAACAACAACAAAAATAGAAAATATCTTGAAGGGAAATCAAATTTCAAAAACGTTAGTGAGGCACAGTGGTTCACTTTAGTTATTTTAAGTTTGAGGTTGGAGGTTCGAAACTCTTTAGACCTTTTTTATTTTTCTTTAAAATTTAGGCATTATGTGGCACAATGCTGATTTGATTTTACTTGACCTATTTTGTTTTTGGTCAGGACTCAGGGACCAGGGATGAGATATGGCATGATACCTGAACCAAACCATGCTGCAGTTCAAGATATGGCCCATCTGTTAACTAATTATCAAATCAAATAATTATGCCAAATATACACAAGTGTGCTGATTTTATTTGGTATTTGACCTTATGTTTGACCATTGTGCTGATTTTTTTTGGTATTTGACCTTATGTTTGACCATTTTTTGTACATCTAACTATGTTTGACCATTTTTTGTACACCTAACAAATCTCATCAATGTTAAGCCATTTCTGGTGTGAACATTGCCATTATAGATGCAGTACACCATCGACACATCATGTCCCTCAACAGGTGCTGGCGCTGCAGTATCTACCAAAAAATCAAATATGATAATTAGTGCTTGGTTGAACTGTCTATCAACCCCTTAATGGCAGATTTATTAGATATTGACCATTGGAAGAGTCTGCAATTAGGCTAACGGGGATGTACCAAATTAGTGGGGGGCGTACCACCCCCAAGGCAAAACCAGTTTTCTCTTATGATTTTTGAACCCACCACCCGCTAATTTGGTACACTCCCATTAGCAATGTTGGTGTGCATGAGTTATTATGATGGGTTTAGGACTTGTTGCACATGCCTTTGAATAGGCGTGAATTGCTAAGGGACTAGACGTTCCACTGAATGCCTTAAATGACTATTAATGTCATCTTCTCTACAAAAGGAAATTAAACAGAGAATTTCCAAAACACACAAAATCATCTTAAATTAGGCAAGGAGATTAA
Source organism: Papaver somniferum (assembly GCF_003573695.1). Taxonomy (NCBI): domain Eukaryota; kingdom Viridiplantae; phylum Streptophyta; class Magnoliopsida; order Ranunculales; family Papaveraceae; genus Papaver; species Papaver somniferum. The sequence goes on from NC_039360.1 coordinate 123,011,832, forward strand.
GAAAAGAAAACGTAGATTAGAGATAATGGGTGATCTAGGAGGAAACAATGCTAACGGAGATAATCAGCCTTCTGCATCTTTTAAGTTCGCCAAGAAAGTTGCCAAGACTCTCTCTACTAGAGAGCTGGAGAATTTGATGGATTTTGTGCAGCAAGAGATTGACGAGAGAAATCGTCTGATTGAGTTCGAAAGAGTTCGTCAGGAAAATGCTCCACTGTATGAACAATGGAAGAGGAAGAGAATTGCAAGAGATGTGAGGAAAGCCAGAGAAAGAGAGGAGAGAGATGAGGGGAGAAGGAGCAAATTTGTTTGGAGAAAGACCCGCAGTGGAACGTCAAGTGATTCTGAAGAGAGGGAGAATGATTTTGAGAGAAGTGATGATCATGAGAGAAGTTCTGAGACAGAGAAACAAAGTAGGAAGAGAGAAAAGAAGATTGAGGATGCATGGTATGATAGGTTCTTAGCAGAAAAAGCAATCCCTAGGCTTTTTGCAAGAACCATGAATGAGAGATTGAATGTTGATTCTGATGGAGAAACAATTGATGGTGTTGATGAGAATGGTGAACCAGTTGAGGTTGGAGATTTGGAGGAAGAGAATGAAGATGATGAAGGAAGTGAAGATGCAGGTGATGAAGGTTATGGAAGTGCAACTGAAACAGGAAGTTAGTATAGCAATGATTACAACGATCATGATATGGGCATCGACAACGACGACTATAGCAGTCAGCAGAGCAATGAGAACAACGATGATGATTCTGAATAATCATCCCTGGAACATCAACAAGATTTTGATGGGAAGGCTTCGATTTTGTGAAATCGGACTAAGAGCTTCTTCGTGAAAATTCAAAGAAATCTTGTAGGTGTTTGCTGATCATTTTGCGCATTGCTGATTTTCCTTATATTGTTGAATCTGCTGACAGATGTTTTCTTGTGGTTATGTTGCTATTCGGATATTTTTCTTTTTTTGGAACAGGTGGGCTTTTTTTGATACTGTTATGCAGATGGTAACTGCTAACAGTTTTAAAGTGTTAAAAGTTTTAAGGTTTAATGGTTTTAAGGTGTTTTGCAGGGGGTAACCGTTTTAGTTTTTTTGTAATTAAGGTGTGTGTTTGCGGGGTGGGGGGGGGGGGGGGGGA